>NC_088219.1:35907223-36036241 GCF_036934945.1 Oncorhynchus masou masou
GTTGAGGTTGGGGGATTGTGGAGCCCAGGTCATCTGATGAAAGCACTCAATCACTCTCCTTCTTGGTAAAATAGCCGTTACAAAGCCTGGTGGTGTTTTGGGTAATTGTCCTGTTGAAAACAAATTATATGCCAAACCAGATGGGATGGCATATTGCTGCAGAATGCTGTGGTAGCCATGTTGGTTAAGTGTGCCTTGAATTCTAAATAAATCACAGATATTGTCACCAACAAAACACACCCACACCATAACACCTCCTCCTCCATGCTTTACGGTGGGAAATACACATGCGGGGATCATCCATTCACCCACACCAGTCCCCGCAAAACACCAGTCTCAATGTCAATGGTGAAGAGGCGACTCCAGGATGCCTTCCTGTGACACCGGGTGCTGTAGATGTCCTGTAGGGCAGGCAGTGTGCACCCCGGTGATGCTTTGGGCTGACTGCACCACCCTCTGTGAACCACAGCCCAACTATGGTTCTCATAACACAAGAACTGTCCAGGTGCGCTGATGATTGTACAATGTTTGTATAAAATACTCGCCTGATGTTGTAGGAAAGTTCCCAGAACACATTTCGTCTGTTCTTTCAAGGTTCCCAGAATGTTTTATTAGGTGTGTACGAACAGTCTGGGGGGAACATGGTGGGGATATCACTAAACATATGTTCCCAAAACACTAAAACTGTACAGTTGTGGGGATGATTATACAATGTTTTTTTTAGCGTGCAAAAAAAACACTCACGTGATGTCAAAAGAATGTTCCCAGAACACATTTTTTTTATGTTCTTCAAAAAGTTCTGAAAAAATGTATTTCGGTTGTGGGAACATTGTGGGGATATGACAAGAGATAATGTTTTGGGAGCCGAAAACTGTCCAGTTGTGCTGACATTCAGCCAATGTTTTCTACTCGGGTGCGCAACACATCCCGTCGATGTCGCGAGAATGTCGACGGAACAGCTGGGTCCTGACTTCTTTAAAAGTTCCCAAGGAACATTTCATTTGGTTGTGGGAACAGTGTGGGTACATTACAAGAGCTATACGGTAGGTACCCCGAAAAGAAGCACGTAAATCTGTCCGGTTGTGAGGACATTCTTACAACGTTTGCACCAGGGTGCACAAAACGTTCCCTCAACGTTCTCAGAACGTCATGCCCAGGCTTTCCAGAATGATAACGTTACATTTTGAACAGGCCACGGAGGTTTCGTTCATCAAGTCAGTCCCATGACAATGTATTCTACATATATTGTAGAATAGTGTAGTACTTTGGAATGGTATCTCTGGAATAAAGCCGTTGCGCCACTGGGATTGGACTTTCGCCCCAAATATAAAGCTGTTCGCACATTTACTCTGACTTCCAGGGAATAACTCCATCTAGAAAAAGAAATATCCTCTATTATTATTTGCTGGTCTTCTTTATATACTGTAAAGTTGTTCTGACTTGTATTTTTTTTTCCCGACAAAACTTGATTTCACAAATCAAGTTCAATTATTGCCTGGGAGATTTCGGTGAGGTGTACATACATATGTACTAAGACATAGTGTACAGCCATAGTTTAGACCATAATTGGAGGGTTTCAGTTCAACAGGAAATCCACTGGAAACATTCTGATCCTGGTGGAGCAGCAGACTGAGTAGCCAGCGGCTTGAAGATGACAGATCACAGGTTCAAATATACTTAAATACTATTCTTTAAAAAAGCTGTAGCTATTTTTTTGGATAATACCCTAATACAATGTGATGATGTGAGAAGATTGCAATGCCATTTGTTTAAAAGTTGGTCAGCACACTTCAATGTTAGAGGAACGTTGAAGCAATGTTTTCCTAACTACTTTCCTTTTCGTTGTTTTTGTTGTTGTTTTTAGAACAATTATGGATTGTCAAACCTTGCAAGATACTTATTAACATAGGAATGTTTCTTGTTTGTTGTTATAGGTGGTAGTAGTAATATCTCCATCAACATTAGCTGAATATTCCAAGATAAAAAAATAAAAAAATCTAAATCCGGGTACTTCATTTCTAATGTATGCTGAGGGAACGTTATGAAAACCATCATGTCATAACGTCATGCTACAACTTCATGAGACCATTGTAGGACTATTCCCTGCTCATTGTTATGGGTGTTTTGAATAACATACCCATCAACATTAGAAAGAATGTTCCTGTAATGTTTCCATGGAAAAATTTCTATTGCTCCCACATTTTGTTGCTGCAGTGTGTTCTAAGAACATTACCAGAACGCTGTGTTATTACATTCCCTTGGCAACCTAATAAGAACCTTAGGGGAATGGTCTGTGGTAGTTTTTTTACAGATCATTGTGACCAACATTTCAGAGATTGTTAGGTTTGATTTGTTTGATCGTAGCTAGCTAGCTACATAGCCGTCTTTGTATCTAAGACAATTGTGTAGTCTAGAGCGATTTTCTAGGTTAGCTAGCCAGCTATTGTCGTTCTTTTAACGTAACGTAACGCAATCAACACTGCTAGCTAGCCAGCTAGCCCCCGACTAGCAGCACTGTAGAAACTATTACAGTACAACGGTTTGATTTGTTTGATCGTAGCTAGCTAGCTACATAGCCGTCTTTGTATCTAAGACAATTGTGTAGTCTAGAGCGATTTTCTAGGTTAGCTAGCCAGCTATTGTCGTTCTTTTAACGTAACGTAACGCAATCATCACTGCTAGCTAGCCAGCTAGCTCCCCGAATAGCAGCACTGTAGAAACTATTACAGTACAACGGTTTGATTTGTTTGATCGTAGCTAGCTAGCTACATAGCCGTCTTTGTATCTAAGACAATTGTGTAGTCTAGAGCGATTTTCTAGGTTAGCTAGCCAGCTATTGTCATTCTTTTAACGTAACGTAACGCAATCAACACTGCTAGCTAGCAAGCTAGCCCCAAATAGCAGCACTGTAGAAACTATTACACTCGACGGAACGACTTGATTAGTGTAGTGTCAACATCGCAGCCACTGCCAGCTAGCCTACTCCAGCAGTACTGTATCATTTCAATCATTTTAGTCAATAAGACTCTTGCTACGTAAGCTTAACTTTCTGAACATTCGAGACGTGTAGTCCACTTGTCATTCCAATCTCCTTTGCATTAGCGTAGCCTCTTCTGTAGCCTGTCAACTATGTGTCTATCTATCCCTGTTCTCTCCTCTCTGCACAGACCATACAAACGCTCCACACCGCGTGGCCGCGGCCACCCTAATCTGGTGGTCCCAGCGCGCACGACCCACGTGGAGTTCCAGGTCTCCGGTAGCCTTTGGAACTGCCGATCTGCGGCCAACAAGGCAGAGTTCATCTCAGCCTATGCCTCCCTCCAGTCCCTCGACTTCTTGGCACTGACGGAAACATGGATCACCACAGATAACACTGCTACTCCTACTGCTCTCTCTTCGTCCGCCCACGTGTTCTCGCACACCCCGAGAGCTTCTGGTCAGCGGGGTGGTGGCACCGGGATCCTCATCTCTCCCAAGTGGTCATTCTCTCTTTCTCCCCTTACCCATCTGTCTATCGCCTCCTTTGAATTCCATGCTGTCACAGTTACCAGCCCTTTCAAGCTTAACATCCTTATCATTTATCGCCCTCCAGGTTCCCTCGGAGAGTTCATCAATGAGCTTGATGCCTTGATAAGCTCCTTTCCTGAGGACGGCTCACCTCTCACAGTCCTGGGCGACTTTAACCTCCCCACGTCTACCTTTGACTCATTCCTCTCTGCCTCCTTCTTTCCACTCCTCTCCTCTTTTGACCTCACCCTCTCACCTTCCCCCCTACTCACAAGGCAGGCAATACGCTCAACCTCATCTTTACTAGATGCTGTTCTTCCACTAACCTCATTGCAACTCCCCTCCAAGTCTCCGACCACTACCTTGTATCCTTTCCCTCTCGCTCTCATCCAACACTTCCCACACTGCCCCTACTCGGATGGTATCGCGCCGTCCCAACCTTCGCTCTCTCTCCCCCGCTACTCTCTCCTCTTCCATCCTATCATCTCTTCCCTCTGCTCATACCTTCTCCAACCTATCTCCTGATTCTGCCTCCTCAACCCTCCTCTCTTCCCTTTCTGCATCCTTTGACTCTCTATTTCCCCTATCCTCCAGGCCGGCTCGGTCCTCCCCTCCCGCTCCGTGGCTCGACGACTCATTGCGAGCTCACAGAACAGAGCTCCGGGCAGCCGAGCGGAAATGGAGGAAAACTCGCCTCCCTGCGGACCTGGCATCCTTTCACTCCCTCCTCTCTACATTTTCCTCCTCTGTCTCTGCTGCTAAAGCCACTTTCTACCACTCTAAATTCCAAGCATCTGCCTCTAACCCTAGGAAGCTCTTTGCCACCTTCTCCTCCCTCCTGAATCCTCCTCCCCCTCCCCCCTCCTCCCTCTCTGCAGATGACTTCGTCAACCATTTTGAAAAGAAGGTCGACGACATCCGATCCTCGTTTGCTAAGTCAAACGACACCGCTGGTTCTGCTCACACTGCCCTACCCTGTGCTCTGACCTCTTTCTCCCCTCTCTCTCCAGATGAAATCTCGCTTCTTGTGACGGCCGGCCGCCCAACAACCTGCCCGCTTGACCCTATCCCCTCCTCTCTTCTCCAGACCATTTCCGGAGACCTTCTCCCTTACCTCACCTCGCTCATCAACTCATCCCTGACCGCTGGCTACGTCCCTTCCGTCTTCAAGAGAGCGAGAGTTGCACCCCTTCTGAAAAAACCTACACTCGATCCCTCCGATGTCAACAACTACAGACCAGTATCCCTTCTTTCTTTTCTCTCCAAAACTCTTGAACATGCCGTCCTTGGCCAGCTCTCCCGCTATCTCTCTCAGAATGACCTTCTTGATCCAAATCAGTCAGGTTTCAAGACTAGTCATTCAACTGAGACTGCTCTTCTCTGTATCACGGAGGCGCTCCGCACTGCTAAAGCTAACTCTCTCTCCTCTGCTCTCATCCTTCTAGACCTATCGGCTGCCTTCGATACTGTGAACCATCAGATCCTCCTCTCCACCCTCTCCGAGTTGGGCATCTCCGGCGCGGCCCACGCTTGGATTGCGTCCTACCTGACAGGTCGCTCCTACCAGGTGGCGTGGCGCGAATCTGTCTCCTCACCACGCGCTCTCACCACTGGTGTCCCCCAGGGCTCTGTTCTAGGCCCTCTCCTATTCTCGCTATACACCAAGTCACTTGGCTCTGTCATAACCTCACATGGTCTCTCCTATCATTGCTATGCAGACGACACACAATTAATCTTCTCCTTTCCCCTTCTGATGACCAGGTGGCGAATCGCATCTCTGCATGTCTGGCAGACATATCAGTGTGGATGACGGATCACCACCTCAAGCTGAACCTCGGCAAGACGGAGCTGCTCTACCTCCCGGGAAGGACTGCCCGTTCCATGATCTCGCCATCACGGTTGACAACTCCATTGTGTCCTCCTCCCAGAGCGCTAAGAACCTTGGCGTGATCCTGGACAACACCCTGTCGTTCTCAACCAACATCATGGCGGTGGCCCGTTCCTGTAGGTTCATGCTCTACAACATCCGCAGAGTACGACCCTGCCTCACACAGGAAGCGGCGCAGGTCCTAATCCAGGCACTTGTCATCTCCCGTCTGGATTACTGCAACTCGCTGTTGGCTGGGCTCCCTGCCTGTGCCATTAAACCCCTACAACTCATCCAGAACGCCGCAGCCCGTCTGGTGTTCAACCTTCCCAAGTTCTCTCACGTCACCCCGCTCCTCCGCTCTCTCCACTGGCTTCCAGTTGAAGCTCGCATCCGCTACAAGACCATGGTGCTTGCCTACGGAGCTGTGAGGGGAACGGCACCGCAGTACCTCCAGGCTCTGATCAGGCCCTACACCCAAACAAGGGCACTGCGTTCATCCACCTCTGGCCTGCTCGCCTCCCTACCACTGAGGAAGTACAGTTCCCGCTCAGCCCAGTCAAAACTGTTCGCTGCTCTGGCCCCCCAATGGTGGAACAAACTCCCTCACGACGCCAGGACAGCGGAGTCAATCACCACCTTCCGGAGACACCTGAAACCCCACCTCTTCAAGGAATACCTAGGATAGGATAAGTAATCCTTCTCACCCCCCCCTTAAATGATTTAGATGCACTATTGTAAGTGGCTGTTCCACTGGATGTCAGAAGGTGAATTCACCAATTTGTAAGTCGCTCTGGATAAGAGCGTCTGCTAAATGACTTAAATGTAAAATGTAAATGTAAAATTCCAAGGATATTTCATTTCCAACTTTTAATTCTAAAAAAAATCTTTGGTAATCCCCCCCAAGAATGTTGAATGTTTGCGGGATGTTATCATCCTAATGTTAGCTCAAACCCTAACTGGAAGTTAAGGGGAATCATGTTCTGAGAATGTTCCCGGTTTGCTGGGCACTCTGTGTGAGCATCAAATGGGGCAAAGGCTGCTCTCTCTCTCTCTCTCTCTCTCTCTCTCTCTCTCTCACACATACACATACACACGAGAGAGACAGAGACAGAGACAGAGACAGAGACAGAGAGAGAGAGAGAGAGAGAGAGAGAGAGAGAGAGAGAGAGAGCTGAAAGCTGACTACTGAAAATGCTGGAATGTTCAGATTGTTCTGACATTGTGGTGACAGACTACTGAGGGGGATCTGTGTTCTGACAGTGAACCCAGAACAAGGGATGGAGAGAAGGAGGGATGGAGAAGAGGGGAGCAGGGATGATCTGAAGGAAAAGGCTGCTCACACACACTCACGCTGTGGCGACATACTGATGACAGTATGCGAGAGAGAAACAGGGTTGGAGAATGGATCTCGAGGAAAAGGTTGCTCATACACACACATTTCAAACACATACAGTATATACACACACACAACACCCACTTGAGTTGTGACTAGACAAGACCTTTAAACAAGTCAACATTCACAAAGCCGCGGATTACCAGGACGTGTGCTCAAAGCATGCACGGATCAAGTGTCTTCACTGACATTTTCAACCTCTCCCTGACCGAGTCTGTAATACCTACATGTTTCAAGCAGACCACCATAGTCCCCGTGCCCAAGGAAGCGAAGGTAACCTGCCTAAATGATTACCACCCCGTAGCACTCACATCTGTAGCAATGAAGTGCTTTGAAAGGCTGATCATGGCTCACATCAACAGCATCCTCCTAGATACCCTATCCCCAACAGATCCACAGATGACGCAATCTCAATCGCACTCTACACTGCCCTTTCCCAACTGGACAAAAGGAACACCTATGTGAGAATGCTGTTCATTGACAACAGCTCAGCTTTCAACACCATAGTGCCCACGAAGCTCATCACTAAGCTAAGGACCCTGGGACTGAACACCTCCCTCTGCAACTGGATCCTGGACTTCCTGATCCTCAACACTGGGGCCCCTCAGGGGTGTGTACTTAGTCGCCTCCTGTACTCCCTGTTCACCCATGACTGCGTGGCCAAACACGACTCCAACAGCATCATTAAGTTTGCTGACGACACAACAGTGGTAGGCCTGATCACCGACAAGACAGCCTATAGGGAGGTGGTCAGAGACCTGGTAGTGTGATGCCAGGACAACAACCTCTCCCTCAGTGTGAGCAAGACAAAGGAGCTGATCGTGGACTACAGGAACACGCGGGCCGAACAGGCCCCCATTAACATTGATGGGGCTGTAGTGGAGCGGGTAGAGAGTTTCAAGTTCCTTGGTGTCCACATCACCAACAAACTATCATGGTCAAAACAAACCAAGACAGTCGTGAAGAGGGCACGACAAAACCTTTTCCCCTTCTGGAGACTGAAAAGATTTGGTATGGGTCTCCAGATCCTCAAAAAGTTCTACAGCTGCACCATCGAGAGCATCCTGACCGGTTGCATCACCGCCTGGTATGGCAACTGCTCGGCATCTGACCTTAAGGCGCTACAGAAGGTAGTGGCATCACTGGGGCCAAGCTTCCTGCCATCCTGGACCTATATAATAGGCGGTGTCAGAGAAAGACAGACTGTTTTCTCTGCTACCGCAAGGTAAGTGGTTCTGGAGCGCCAAGTCTAGGACCAAAAGGCTCCTTAACAGCTTCTACCCCCAAGCCATAAGACTGCTGAACAATTAATCAAATGGCCATTAGACTATTTACATTGACACCCCTTGCTGCTACTCGCTGTTTATTATCGATGCATAGTCACTGCACCCCTACCTACATGTACAAATGACCTCAACTAACCTGTACCCCAAAACACTTTCTCGGTACTGGTATCCCCTGTATATGGCCTAAGTTATTGTTGTGTTATTGTGTTACTTTTTTTATTTTTTACTTTAGTTTATTTGGTAAATATTTGTTTAACTCTTCTTGAACTGCACTGTTGGTTAAGGACTTGTAAGTTTCACTTGTTGTATTCGGCACATGTGACAAATAAAGTTTGATTTGATTTGACAAGTCAAAAGCTAATCCTGTGGTTTTATATCTCCCTCTCTAACTTTAAGCATCAGCTGTCAGAGCAGCTTACTGATCACTGTACCTGTACACAGCCAATCTGTAAATTTCACACCCAACTACCTCATCCCCATATTGTTATTTATCCTCTTGCTCTTTTGCACCCCAGTATCTCTACTTGCACATCATCATCTGCACATCTATCACTACAGTGTTAATGCTAAATTGTAATTATTTCACCACTATGGCCTATTTATTGCCTTACCTCCCTAACCTTACTACATTTGCACACACTGTACATAGATTCTTCTATTGTGTTTTTGGCTGTACGTTTGTTGATGTGTAACTCTGTGTTGTTGTTTTTGTCGCACTGCTTTGCTTTACCTTGGCCAGGTCACAGTTGTAAATGAGAACTTGTTCTCGACTGGCCTGCCTGGTTAATTAAAGGTTAAATATATATATATATATATATATATATATATATATATATATATATATATATATATATATATATATATATATTTGTTGTAATGAAGCCAATGCTGAAGAGTATAGAGGGGATTTATGACTCATGTTGCCTTCAGAAAGTATTCACATCCACATTTTGCTGTGTTACACATCCTGAATTTAAAAAGGATTCAATGTAGATGTTTTTGTGACTGGCCTAAACACAATCCTCCATAATGTCAAAGTCAAATGATATTTTTCAAAATGTGTACAAATTAATACAAAATAGTATTCAACCCCTTTGTTACCCCTTTGTTACGGCAAGCCTAAATAAGTTCAGGGGTAAAAATGATCTGTAAGGTCCCTCAGTCGAGCAGCGAATTTCAACACAGATTCAACCGCAAGGACCAGAGAAGTTTTCCAATGTCGTCTTGCAAAGAAGGGCAACGACTGGGAGATGGGCACAACAACAAAAAAGCGGACATCCCTTTAAGCATGGTGGAGTTATTAATTCAACTTTGGATGCTATATCAATACCAGGGCTTGGAATGAAAATGATTTTCCAATCGTTTCATTCTGAACAGAACCCACTACTATTTTTGATCCGTTCCACTGTGCCGACCAGCAAAGGTTCTGAACCGGTTCAAACCCCAAAAAAGTCCCGGTTGATATCATTCCTTTCTGTTCCTTTTTTAACCTGTGAAATCAACAGGTTTTTCCATTTAGCTCATTAATTTACATCACCAATCGGTGCGGATAGAGCAGGCAAGCTAGTTGTTCAGAGAAGGAGAGAGGGAGAGAGGGTTGAGGAGCAGGCATGAAGCGGTGGGCATCTTGTTATGATATGCATTATCTGAATTGGGTCCAAAGAATTATACCTACGATGAAGGAACTTAGAATGTCCTTTGAGCTTGCAAGCTCACAAGCTCACAAGCTTTCTAGCTAATTACCTTTTTATAGTTAGTAAATCCAACGTGAAACGCCTATAGTGTCCTTAGGTAGCATGTAAAAAAGTTAATCCATTCTTCTCTAGCTAATTAAAAAACTCTCCCCTATCTTTTCATGCTTCAAACGTCAGTACAGTCGCCTACGATAACGTCAGTACAGCAGCCTTCGAAAAGGGGTGGTGCAAGTAGCCTAAACAGGCACACACTGACAAATATTTTCAGCTGGCTGGCAGATGCTGTAATGCAATTCTGAGGGACATAGTTAGGGCTTTGCATGTTCACTTTGTTACGTTTTTTGTGGGACTAGTATATAACTAGTATATAATGTTATTAACAATTTTCCATGCTTTCAAAAATAACGGTTCTGTTCCAGAACAGTGTGGATCACTTTCGTTCCTGGTTCCGTTTCTGTTCCTTGAACCGGTTCCAACCCCTGATCAGTACACCCAGTCACTACAAAGATACAGGCATCCTTCTTAACTCAGTTGCTCGAGAGGAAGGAAACGGCTCAGGGATTTCACCATGAGGCCAATGGTGACTTTAAAACAGTTACATAGTTTAATGGCTGTAATAGGAGAAAACTGAGAATGGATCAACAACATTGTAGTTACTCCACAATAATAACCTAAATGACAGAGGGAAAAGAAGGAAGCCTGTACAAAAAATATTCCAAAACATGCATCCTGTTTGCAACAAGGCACTAAACTTGCAGGCCTGGGAAACTCCAATCCTCGGGGGCCTGATTGGTGTCACACTTTTGCCTCAGCCCCAGCTGACACACCTGACTCCAATAATCAAATAATCATGATCTTCAGTTAAAAATGCAATTAGTTTAAATCAGGTGTGTTTCCTAGGGATGGGAGAAAAGTGTGATTGTCCAGACCTGTAAGTAATACTGCAATGTGGCAGCAAAAAAATGAACATGTGTCCTGAATACAAAGTGTTATGTTTGGGGTAGATTCAGTAAAGCATATCACTGACAAAGGAGATACCTAGTCAGTTGCACAACTGAATGCATTCAACCAAAATGTGTCTTCCGCATTAAACCCAACCCCTCTGAATCAGACACAGGTGCAGGGGGCTGCCTTAATCAACATCATCAATACACAGTTCTGGTTGGGGGTTAACTGCTTTGCTCAAGAGCAGAACGGAAGATTTTTCCACCTTGCAAGCTCTGGGATTCAAACCAGCAACCTTTCGGTTAATGGCCCAATGTGCTTAACCGCTAGGCTACACACTGAGAATCACTTTCCATATATTCAAGCATAGTGACGGCTGCATCATGTTATGGGTATGCTAGTAATCGTTAAGCACTGGAGAGTTTTTCAGAATAAAAAATTTACGGAATTGAGCTAAGCACAGGCAATATCCTAGAGGAAAACCTGGTTCAGTCTGCTTTCCACCAGACACTGGGAGATGAATTCACCTTTCAGCAGGACAATAACCTAAAACACAAGGTAAAATTTACACTGGAGTTGCTTACCAGTGAAAGTTCTTGAGTGGCTGAGTTACAGTGTTTACTTAAATCTACTTGAAAATCTATGGCAAGAGCTGGAAATGGGGGTCTAGCAAATATCAACAATCAATTTGACAGTGTTTGACCATTTTGGGGGGGAATAATGAGCCAATTCTGCACAATCCAGATATGGAAAGCTCTTTGAGATTTACCCAGAAAGACTCACAGCTGTAATCGCTGCCAAAGTTGCTTCTACAAAGTAATGACTCAGGGGTGTGAATGCTTATATAAATGAGATATTTCTGTATTTCATTGTCTATAAACTTGCTAAAATTCTAAAAACATGTTTTGACTTTGTAGTGTGTGTAGGTGGGTGAGAAAAACTGTTCAGGCTGTAACACAACAAAATGTGTTATAAGTGAAGGGGTATGAATCCTTACCGTACATGTTGTATACGCTTTACTGTAGCTGGCACACACACACACACACACACACACGCGCACGCGCACACGCACACGCGCACACACACACACACGCGCACACACACACACACATACACACACACACACACACACACACACACACAAAAGCATGCACACGCATGCAAACACACAGTATATAGGGTTTCTCACCTGTTCCGAGCTATAGCGGTCGTGCGGTCATGGAGTACAATCCAGTGACAACAAACACAAATACTGCTCACCTGTCCAGTGCTATGGCGGTCATGGAGTATATGCTGGTGAAGACAGCTGCGATGGGGAAGAAGTTATGGAAGCGACAGTAGCCCAGACCAAAGTACCACTCGTTATGGACACTGTAGGCAAAGTTTATCACTGTGTTGAAGGCAGACATGGACGCCTCTGCAAAGGCTAGGTTCACCTGAGAGGAGAAGAAGAGAGGGATCAGACAGACAAATAGAGGGAGAGAGGGAAACAGACAGACAGAGGGAGAGAGGGAAACAGACAGACAGAGAGAGACACACACACAGACAAACACACACACATTCATTTAAAATACAAATATATATAATTAAAATAAATTAAATAAATCTATCTCCTTCTTTAGATTTTAAGATGCGTTTGTTTACCAGGAAGTAGTTGGTCACGGTCCTCATGCGTTTGTGCGCGAGGATGATCCAGATGACCACCAGGTTACCGATCATGGAGACGCACACCATGCTGCAGTAGGCGACTGCCCAAAGAGCGATCTGCCACACCGGCTGCACGAACTGGTTATAGTCTTCTGTGTCTTTCAAACCGGAGCCGTTAGTGGCGTTAACGGAAGGGTAGTAAACCGAAGGGTAGTAATCCGTCATGTTCAACAGCAAGTCCATTTTCGGATCTCAGAGCTTTGATGTTGAAAGAGTAAGAATCCAGATATTATATACTAAAATAATAAATATTATATTTAATAATATGTTTAGATATTTCCAGTTGCCTAATTTAGTGTGGTAAAATAATATATTTTTGATTGTTGTTTCACAACAACAAAAATATTCTTTACCGCTCTGATGTAAAATGTAAAAAAAATTGCCGAGGGCTATAACACCCAAAATATTTTGACTGTGACCGAAAAAAAAAGACAAAAGAAAGTGATTGGAATGTTAATCGTAGCAGTCATGCATTTACTTTCTTCTGTTGCCTGGGTCACTGGTCAAGTGTACGCACTTCTCTCTCCCAAATCCACATGAAATTCTCGGAATCAGAGTTACCGGTGAAATGGTCTTGGTTCTCTGTTATTCGTGTTAAGTTTGAAGTCAACGGTAGGCCTAAACCTTGTGTCAGTGTTTTCTCTCTGCGCGCGGGCTGGGATGGACTCAGACTATGTGCTCTCGTGAGTCCATCACAATGCCAAGCATTTGAAGGCGCATGCCATGCCTATGCAGCACACACACACACACACACACACACACTTGAACCACATAGCACGCGCGTAAAAGCCCCCCCCCCCCCCCCCCACACACACACATTCGGCAAAGGCTTATGTTTAAGGTGAAGTGCATGTCTAATAGTGAAGTGCATGTATAATAGTGAAGTGCATGTCTAATAGTGAAGTGCATGTCTAATAGTGAAGTGCATGTATAATAGTGAAGTGCATGTATAATAGTGAAGTGCATGTCTAATAGTGAAGTGCATGTCTAATAGTGAAGTGCATGTATAATAGTGAAGTGCATGTCTAATAGTGAAGTGCATGTATAATAGTTTATGTACTATTTTTATGTATGTATTCAGGTGTTGATTGAAATCTCTCTCCCTCTGGAAGTAATGTTTTCTGCATCTATATAAAATATGGTCCTCTGAGTGGGTCTGCCATCATGTCAGGCTCATAGACGTTCTATTTTTTTGCATTTAAATGACCCTTCCTTCCTGACACACCGATCCAGGCTACATCTCAACCTTCAGGATTCCCCAATAGGCGGCCCACGACCCCCCAAGTTTTCTGAGCAACAACAATGAATGTATATATTTTTTAGAATTGTAAAATCTGTAAAATCTGAAGGAAATCATCTAAAAGTGATTTTAATTGAGGAAATCTGTTGTGATCAATGTTTGAAATTATTTTGTTTTTGTCAGATACTATATCTGTTTGGGAATTTTGCAGTCAATTTGCAGTGTACTAATTATTTACAACTATATTCCAGCCCCCCGACCATCTGTTCATTGAAAAAGCGTCCCACGGCTTAATGTAATTGGGGTCCCCTGCTTTAAAATAACATAATCCCTTCTCCGTTCCTCATGATCGATGCCGGGGCTTGCTGTCAGAAGTCAGAAGACTATTTCAGGCCTCCCAGGTTGCGCAGTGGCTAAGGGCGCTGTCATCAGAGACCCTGGGTTCGCGCCCAGGCTCTGTCGTAACCGGCCGCAACCGGGAGGTCCGTGGGGCAACGCACAATTGGCCTAGCGTCTTCCGGGGGCTTGGCCGGTAGGGATATCCTTGTCTCATCGCGCACCAGTGACTCCTGTGGCGGGCCGTGCGCAGTGCGCGCTAACCAAGGTTGCCAGGTGCACAGTGTTTCCTCCGACACATTGGTGCGGCTTGCTTCCGGGTTGGATGCGCCGTGTTTTGAAACAGTGCAGCTTGGTTGTGTATCGGAGGATGCATGACTTTCAACCTTCGTCTCTCCCGAGCCCGTACGGGAGTTGTAGCGAGGAGACAGATAGTAGCTACTAAAAATAATTGTATACCACGAAAAAGGGGTAAAATTCAACAACAACAAAAACTTTAAAAAAGAAGACTATTTCAAGTGTTTCTCTTAATTTCTTCTCTCCCTTCCTCCTCAGTCTCCCTGTTTACCTTCATTATCTCTCCTCCTTCCTCCATCATTAGGGAGAGCGGTCTGTGTGAGTTCCCGCTATAAATATTGTGTTGTCTGGATCTCAAGGCTGGAGAGATTTAAAGCCTATTTTACAAGACAGGGGCCGCATTAATATTGCTTTACTCTATTCTGTCTCTCTCTCTGTCTATCTGCTCTCTTCCTCTTTCGCTGCTCACTATCTGTCACCATTTCCTACCGCTCTATCATCCATTTCTCTCTTCTTAACCCACCCACTCTCTCTCTCCCTCAAACCATCTCTCTCTCTCTCTCCCCCCCCCCCACTGTCTTACCCTGCCCCCTCTTCTCTCTCTCTCCCTTTGTCTCTCTCTCTGACCAGACAGGGTTGTCATCAGAATGGAACACAGGGGAATGTAAGCCAATTTTACACGTCACCTAGTACTACTACTACTCAGAACAACAACACAATCCACCTTAAGAGAGGAAAGGAGAGAGGGATGGGGAGGGATGGGGAGAGGAGAGGAGAGAGAGGGATGGGGAGAGTAGAGGAGAGAGAGGGATGGGAAGTGAAAGGAAGTGGAGGAGGGGAGTGGGCGGGAGGGGAATAATGGAGACGAGGAGGGGAAACAAGGGGAGGGGGAAAGAGAAGTAATGGAAAGTTACAAAGAGGGGGGTTGACAGAGCCTGTAACCCATCTCCTCTTCCAGAGATGTGGGATAGACTAAAACAAATATTTCATCCTCCAGACAAACCCTTGGCACACAGGTCTCCAAATCAGAAAGTACAAAAGAGCGATGGAGGCAGTGAGAAAGAAAGAAAGATGAAAGTGAGAAAGAGAGATGGAGGTGTGGAGTGAACGCCTAAGTGCCTGGAACCTTAGGTTAGTCTCTCAGCCTCCCAGTCACACATAGGTAATTACATTTAAGAGCCGGAGAAATAGAAAAAAAAGAGGTGAGAGAGAGAGAGGAGGGAATGAGAACGCAATAAAATCTTGTCCTGAGAAGATTGATTGGATATGTGCAGGCAAAATGAGAATTTTGCTCTTGTTGTGAGTGAGATTAAGACAGAGACACAACAACCATTGTTCAATCAGAGAATAAATAAAACATAGATAAGACATAGATATACAGGACATAAGTAGATTTGTGTTTGCACACACACACACTAGCACAAACACACAGAAAGGCTCTTGAAAGAGGGAGGTGTGTGTGTGTGTGTGTGTGTGTGTGTGTGTGTGTGTGTGTGTGTGTGTGTGTGTGTGTGTGTGTGTGTGTGTGTGTGTGTGTGTGTGTGTGTGTGTGTGTGTGTGCGTGCGTGCGTGCGTGCGTGCGTGTGTGTGTGTGTCTCAGTCACCAGATCCCAACCCAATTGAACACTTTTGGGAGATTCTGGAGATGAGCCCGAGGCAGCGTTTTTCACCACCATCAACAAAACACCAATGTAGTTTCTTGTGGAAGAATGGTGTCGCATCCCTCCAATAGAGTTCCAGACACTTCGAGAGTTTGAGACGAGATTTGAGTAAAAATGTAGTTATTGACATAGCCTTGTTTCGTTCAATGTTCTCTGCCTGTATAGTACTCTAAATACCCCCAATTCATGTGTTTAAATTCAAAAGAATACACGATGGAAATTGCTGACACCATTCAAACCAATGAGGGTTTGGAAATGTAAAGTAAATTATCTTCAAATCACCTTTTTGCAGATAGAACCTTACAGTCCCAAGCTCTCAACTTGCAGAAACCATGCCAAGGCGCATTGAAGCTGTTCTGGTGGCTGGTGGTGGCCCAACGCCTGATTAAGACACATTGCGTGGATGTTTCCTTTATTTTGTCAGTTACACTGAGTATACCGAACATTAGGAACACCTTCCTAATATTCTCGACACAAACCGGTTTGCCTGGCACCTACTACCACACCCTGTTCAAAAGCATGTATCTTTTGTCTTGCCCATTCACCCTCTGCGTGGCACATATACACAATCCGTGTCTCTAAGTTATCAAGGCTTAAAAATCCTTCTTTGACCTGTCTCCTCTCATTCATCTACAATGATTCTGATTGAAGTGGATTTAACAGGTGACGTCAAGAAGGGATCATACCTTTCACCTGGATTCACCTGGTCAGTCAATGTCATGGAAAGAGCAGGTGTCCATAAAGTTGTTCAACTGTTCTTTTTGTACACTCAGTATATACAGTTGAAGTCGGAAGTTTACATGCACTTAGGTTGGAGTCATTAAAACTCGTTTTTCAACTACTCCACAAATGTCCTGTTAATAAACTATAGTTTTGGCAAGTCAGTTATGACATCTACTTTGTGCGTGACACAAGTTATTTTTCTAACAATTGTTTACAGACAGATTATTTCACTTATAATTCACTGTATCACAATTCCAGTGGTTCGGAAGTTTACATACACTAAGTTGACTGTGCCTTTAAACAGCTTGGAAAATTCCAGAAAATGATGTCATAGTTTTAGAAGCTTCTGACAAAAATGTTTATTCAATTTTAGAATAAGGCTGTAAAATAACAAAATGTGGAAAAACTCAAGGGGTCTGAATACTTTCCGAATGCACTATACAGTACCAGTCAAAAGTTTGGACACATCTACTCATTCAACAGTTTTTCTTTATTTTTACTATTTTCTGCATTGTACAATAATAGTAAAGACATTAAAACTATGAAAATACACATATGGAATCATGTAATAACCAAAAAAGTGTTAAACAAATCAAAGTCAAATATATATTTGAGATTCTTCAAAGTAGCCACCCTTTGCCTTGATTGCAGCTTTGTACACTCTTGGCATTCTCTCAACCAGCTTCATGAGGTAGTCACCTGGAATGCATTTCCAAAATTCTTGAAGTTGTTCCCACATATTCTGAGCACTTGTTGGCTGTTTTCCTTCACTCTGCGGTCCAATTCATCCCAAACCATCTCAATAGGGTTGAGGTCGGTGATTGTGGAGGCCAGGTCATCTGATGCAGCACTCCATCTCTCCTTCTTGGTCAAATAGCCCTAACACAGCCTGGAGGTGGGTTTTGAGTCATTGTCCTGTTGGAAAACAAATGACAGTCCCACTAAGCGCAAACCAGATAGGATGGCGTATAGCTGCATAATGATGTGGTAGCCATGCTGGTTATGTGTGCCTTGTATTCTAAATAAATCACAGACAGTGTCACCAGCAAAGCACCCCCACACCTCCTCCTCCATGCTTCACAGTGGGAACCACACGTGGGGAGATCCGTTCACCTACTCTGCGTCTCACATAGACACTTGAAACCATCAGGCAAAAGGACAGATTTCCACCGGCCTAATGTCCATTGCTCGTGTTCCTTGACCCAAGCAAGTCTCTTTGTATTATTTGTGTCCTTTAGTAATGGTTTCTTTGCAGCAATTCAACCATGACGCCCTGATTCACAAAGTTTCCTCTGAACAGTTGACGTTGAGATGTGTCTGTTACTTGATCTCTGTGAAGCGTTTCTTTGGGCTGCAGTTTGAGATGTTAATTGCTGATTTCTGAGGCTGGTAACTCTAATGAACTTATCCTCTGCAGGAGAGGTAAATCTGGGTCTTCCTTTCCTGTGGCTGTCCTCATGAGAGCCAGTTTCATCATTGCGCTAGATGGTTTTTGCGACTGCACTTTAAAAAAACTTTTAAAGTTCTTGACATTTTCCGTATTGACTGTCTTAAAGTAACGATGGACTGTCATTTCTCTTCGCTTCTTTGAGCTGTTCTTTGTCTTTTACCAAATAGGGATATCTTCTATCTTTTATACCACCCCTACCTTGTCACAACACAACTGTTTGGCTCAAACGCATTAAGAAGGAAAGAAACTCCACAAATGAACATTTAAGAAGGTTTACCTTTTCATCTGGTTGAGATAATGGTGGTTGATTGAGAGAATACCAAGAGTGTGCAAAGCTGTCATCAAGGCAAAGGGTGGCTATTTGAAGAATCTCAAATATAAAATATATTTTTTTTGTTTAACACTTTTTTGGTTACTACATGATTCAATGTGTAATTTCATAGTTTTGATGTCTTTACTATTATTCTACAATGTATAAAATAGTAAAAAATAAAATAAAATCCTGGAATTAGTAAGTGTGTCCACATTTTTGACTGGTACTGTCACCCCCCTGACCTTAGAGAGCCATTTTATTTATCTATTTGGTTAGGTCAGGATGTGATTTGGGGTGGGCATTCTATGTTTTCTATTTCTTTGTTTTTGGCCAAGTGTGGTTCCCAATCAGATGCAGCTGTCTATCGTTGTCTCTGATTGGGAACCATACTTAGGCAGCCTTTTTCCCACCTGTGTTTTGTGGGTAGTTATTTTCTGTTTAGCATCTGTTTACCTGACAGAACTGTTCGCTTTCGTTTTGTTACTCTTTTTGAGTGTTTCTTTGATCGATAAAATCATGAACACTTTTCACGCTGCGCTTTGGTCCACTCATTGCGACGACAGGCGTTACAGAACTACCCACCACCAAAGGACCAAGCAGCGTGGTAAAAAGGACGAGTGGACATGGGAGGAGATCCTGGATGGAAAAGGACCCTGGGCGCAGGCTGGACAGTATCGTTGTCCAAGGGAGGAGATAGAAGCAGCAAGAGCGGAAAGGTGAAGATACGAGGAATTAGAGGAACGGCGCTGAGACCAGGAGTCACGACAACAATGGGAGCCCAAGAGGCACATGGGGAGATTGGTGGTGTCAGGATTTAGGTTATGCGGGTTATGCGGTGATGCGCAAGGTGTCTCCAGTGAGCATTCACAGGCCGGTGTGCTCTGTGCCAGCACCTCTCATTTGCCGGGTGGAAGTGGCATCCAGCCAGGACAGGTTGTGCCAGCTTTACACTCTAGACCTCCAATGCGCCTCGACGGCCCAGTGTATCCGGTGCCTGCTCCACGCACCAGGCTTCCAGTGCATCTCCCCAATCCGGTGAGACCTGTTCCGGTTCCACATACCAGGCCTCCAGTATGTCTCCCCAGCCTGGTAAGCCCTGTGGCAGCTCCACGCACCAGGCCTCCAGTACGTCTCCTCAGTCCTGTGAGACCTGTTCCGGTTCTACGAAGCCTGTAGTGATGATCCATGGCCTGGAGCCTGTAGTGATGATCCATGGCCTGGAGCATGTAGTGATGATCCATGGCCTGGAGCCTGTAGTGATGATACATGGCCTGGAGCCTGCAGTGAAAATCCAGGGCAAGGAGCCTCCAGCGATGGTCCCTAGTCCGGAGCCTCCAGTGACGGTCCGCAGTCCGGAGTCTCCAGCGACGGTCCGCAGTCCGGAGCCTCCAGCGACGGTCCCCAGTCCGGAGCCTCCAGCGACGGTCCGCAGTCCAGAGTCTCCAGCAACGGTCCGCAGTCCGGAGCCTCCAGCAGGGGTTCCCAGTCCGGAGCCTCCGGCGACGATCTGCAGTTTGGAACCTTCAGCGGTGGTTCCCAGTTCAGAGCCTCCGGCGATGATCCATGGTCCGGTTCCTCCCGCAATGATTCACGGTCTGGAGTCTCCGGCGACGATCCACGGTCCGGTTCCACAGAAGCGGAGGGATCAGCGTAGGGAGCGGGGGCTAAGTCCCGAACCGGAGCTGCCACCGAGCGTAGATGCCCACCTGGACCCTCCCCTATAGGTTCAGGTTTGCGGCCGGGAGTCCGCACCTTTGGGGGGGGGGGGGGTACTGTCACACCCTGACCTTAGAGAGCCGTTTTATTTCTCTAAATAATTTGGGGTGGGCATTCTATGTTTTCTATTTCTTTGTTTTTGGCCGAGTGTGGATTCCAATCAGAGACAGCTGTCTATCGTTGTCTCTGATTGGGAATCATACTTAGGCAGCCTTTTTCCCACCTGTGTTTTGTGGGTAGTTATTTTCTGTTTAATATCTGTTATCCTGACAGAACTGTTCGCTTTCGTTTTGTTACTTTATTCGAGTGTTTCTTTGATCAATGAAATCATGAACACTTTTCACGCTACGCTTTGGTCCACTCATTCCGACGACAGGCGTTACTGGTACTATGTATATGCTGTCCGTATGATGTGATGTGGAGTACAAAACTGTGTCTTATCTGTCTCCTCTCTGGCGTGTGTGTTTGTGTTTGTGTGCATTGCGATGCTCTCAATTGTACGTCCTCTCCGTATCTCGCCCTCTCATCAGACATGAAAAACCAAGCCATCTGTGTGTCTGTTCATGTTTGAGTGTCTGCATTTGAATGTGTGTGTGTGTGTTTGAGTGTATACACCTTTGTTTGAGTGTGTGTGTGTGTGTGTGTGCATGTGCATGCTTGCGTTCATGCGCAACAAGATTAGGATAATCCAGTGGCTCTATTAATGGGAAATAGGACTGGATCTCTGAGGAGAGATATGCAAATTAGCCGGATTAATTAAGCAGTGATGTCGCCCGCTAATGAATATTAATGAGCAAAGATAAGGAAGCGACAATGTGCACGTGTTTCTGAGCACACATGCGTGTGTGTGCTTGCGTGTGTACGTGTGTGCCTGCGCTTGTGTGTGTGAGGGGTATGGGAGGGATAAGGAGAGTGACGAACCAAAAATAGAGATCCTAAGGGAGAGAGAGAGCGAGGGCTGTCTGTTACTGCACCCTAGAGAACAGAAGATGTTTTGCTCTTTCTATCTCCTTATGTACTTTCTAAGATTGAACCATTATTTATTTCCTCTGCTATTTGGAAAGGCCATTATATTATTACAATTATAACCTAGATTTTGTATGAAATCTTTATACTAATATTTCTGTGATATATTAACTAGCTGAGAGGATATGACTGGGAGAAGATGGTTATCTCTATGCGATTATAATGTCTCCTTGGGGGAGGATTCATGTAGCCTTTCTAGTTATTAATACTCCCTATCTCTGTAATATGATGATGATGATAACTGCTGATATGAGAGGTAAATCTCTCCGAGAGAGATTTACACGGTTATCAAAACGTCACACCAGGGTAAGCCTACACGTGAACACAGCCCTTATTTCAAGTGTTTCTAAAATCCCCTGTGAGGAAAATGTATGGTGGAAAAACAATCTGAAACATTTCCCTGTTGACCGTTAGGTTTTATGGGTATTATAACTCATACTGCACTACTCTATAGCAGGGTTGAAATCATTTAGCCGAATGAAAATACAGTTTTTATTCGACAAATTCAGGTAGGTCCCTGTTTCGTTCCGTTTAAGAAAGGCTTTACCACAGAATCGGCGAAATGAATATCCCCCAACTTTCATTGATTTCAAAGGAAGCGTTCCCTCAATGGTTGATGTCAATGCTGGAGGCCCGACGGTGTCACAATGTAGCAGGGCAGCAATACATCTGTTTGACGTGATTGTTGAAGCGACGACTGCCCTGCTGGGATCACTAGCCGAGTCTACTACTATGGTGAGTGTCGAGTCCGCAGGCCTATTCAGTCAATAGCTGGGGTCTATAAGTGTGTGTGTGAGGTTGTTGTCAGCTCAACTGTAGCTAGTCTGTGAACACTGGATTAGAGGATAGACATCACAGCTGATTAACTGCGGGACTTCAAAGATCATCCGCCCGGAGTCCGACAACAATATGAATTAGAATTTAGAAGTGGAGAAAATAAAGTCCGCTGTTTGGGTGGCCAGCGACACCTATTGGAGTGGAAATGGCAGGCCACTGCATGAAGTATCACATCAATTCTATGTGGTCCAGCCTAAACATTTGTCCCTCCCTGGCTACCCAAGGGTAGGTTAGTTAATTCAATGGGGCGTGGGCGTATCAAACTGAATGCTGAAATGTGGCATGCTCCCATTCACCACATAATCAGTAAATGATATCCTGTCCATTGATACACTTTGATCAATCGATATCTGATCGATATCCTTAGTGAACATGCATTGGGTGTAGGCCCAATCAGATCGGAATGGAATAGTTCATCCGCAGCAGTGACAGGATACACAGATCAATAAACTACTATGACAAGTGCAGAATGGTTTTAAGCATGTAGGACAGCAGACGGATCGATTTGACAGTGAACAAGAACCTTGAATCTCTTGGTATAATTTGCAGTATACCTCCCTCTTTTCCCGCCCTCTGATGGGTGAATGGGTGGGGCGTGTGGCCAATCAACTCATAGAAATCGAGACTGTGAACGACAGCACAGGTTTATAATTGCAGGAGTTTACACTGATTTATTTAGTTCTAGCAAGGCCTATAGATCTTTTTTTCATCACGCAGTAAGCCTAATCGTTCTTATATTGCATACACAATGTCCCTTTGATCTGAAAAGAACATTGCACACATGGCAGTAGCTATTGAGGGTGGTAGAAAAGTTTGCAGAGAGGAATTGAGAATCTATTCTAATTCTAGGATTCCATTCATGTACTCCTCAATTCCCTGCTGCTTTCTGCAGTATTTCGAAACAATGTGTTTCGATCCTCCTAAAGTTCCACCTCAGGAAAACCTTACAGAAACACTAGAAATGTATTACTTTGGCCTCCCAAGTGGCGCAACGGTCGAAGGTACTGCCTCGCAAGTGTAACTACCGACTTGGGTTCAATCCCAGGCTGTGACGCAGCTGGCTGTGACCCATGAGGTGGCCCACAATTGGCCCAGTGTCATCTGGGTTAGGGGAGGGTTTGACTGACTGGGATGTCATTGCCCCATTGCACTCTAGTGACTCTCTGTGGTGGACTGGGAGTAGTGCATGCTGACTTTAGTTGCCAGTTGCCCGGGGTGTTTCCTCTGACACATTGATGCTTCTGGGTTAAGCAGGGTGGCTTGGCAGGGTTGTGTTTCGGAGGATGCATGGCTGTCAACCTATTTTTATTTATCTACTGTTATAAAAAAGTATATTACTTCACTGGCTGCCTGTGGGGTTGACTAGTTGTATGGAGGTACAACTATGAGGCTATAAAATCGACTGTTCTGAGGTTAGGTTCGGTTCGGTATCAGGCCATCTTAGGCTACCCGTGTGTGTGTGTGTGTGTGTGTGTGTGTGTGTGTGTGTGTGTGTGTGTGTGTGTGTGTGTGTGTGTGTGTGTGTGTGTGTGTGTGTGTGTGTGTGTGTGTGTGTGTGTGTGTGTGTGTGTGTGTGTGTGTGTGTGTGTGTGTGTGTGTGTGTGTGTGTGAGTGTGTGTGTGTGTGTGTGTACATGTGCGCCCCAGGCCGTGTTACTGGGCCCAGTAGAGAGAGGTGATGGGGAACATGACTGTATCAGTGCATACATCACTGGCCTCTGTCACACTCAACACACAAGCCCTGGTACAGGGTAGTCCACACACACACAGGAAGGAGATCCTACAACTATCTGGCCCTGCCACAGCACAGTTGGATGCAGCAGAGCCCAGAGTGACATTGAGACCTGCGTCTCCATTACTGCAATACTCTTCTCAGCTCAACTCCAGCCCTCTGCTCAGGTAATACATTCTGATTACCTCTCTTGTGAATGGTGTTCAAAACATGGTTGAGTGGTTGAGTTTTTTTCTCCTTTTATGTCTGATTGGATGAGAATATGTTTTCTTTGCAAACTGGTCTGCCTGTTCTGACAACGTCACTCTTTGACGGTTTAAGAGAGAGACAGTAAACTTCTTTGTTTAAAACGTTTGGCCGGATTCTGCTGTGTTTGCCCATGAGTGTTTTCTTTTGTTACTTTGAAAGATTAATGGGTTTAATGAAACATTATGAGAGTCATTTAAAAAAAATCCTGATCTAATTGATCAGTGACGGTTTGGAATTCTGGCCCAGCCACTACTTCCATTTATTGCATTATTTAAAGCCTTTGGGGATCATATTGAAAAGACAGGAGAGTATTTGATAGAGTAACTGCATATCATGCTACATATGAGATGAGTACTGATATAGCATACCATGGCCAGATGAGCTACAGTACATATTGAGAACATGAGCTGTTTCTCTGCGAGTTGTGTTGCTTTGTTAGTTTGCCGTGGAAAGAAGTTATCGCGGTTCAGGGCACATATGTGTTCTAGCCACACACCAGCACACCTGACAAAATCAAGGGCTTGATAATTACCGTATAAGTTGAATCAGGTGTGCTGTTGTGGGGAGAGTATAATATGTGCGAAAGCTGGAGGTCTGAGAATAGATCTGAGAGATTTTAGAATCCTTTCATCTCGGTTTTAGCTCAACACCAGTTGGTTGTGATAGTGACAGGGACTCGGAACTATTGGCATGGGTTGATTGCGCAATCTGCTCTACCTCATTACCAGGCTAAGGGTTTGGGTCAATTCCATTTCAACTCAGGAAGTAAACTGAATGGAATGACCTTAATTTGACTAATTTGAGAGTATGAGAATTGTGATGCAGTGAAAGATGTAGACGAGGGATGCACATCTCAGGCCCTCCAGCTCCACAGTTCTGCTGGTTTTAATTTATCCCTGCTACTTAATGAATCAGTAAATGTTATGGAATGAAAATGCATACACCTGGCTGCCAGGTAGAAAGTAATTATAAATCAAAGGAATCACACCCCAAATAAGCAGGATACTCAAGGACCAAAGCTGGGCACACCCCAGCTGTAAGCCTACCACTGGGATTGTTAGTAGGCCTAATCAGTCCCAAATATTCCATGTTCAGAGTTGTCTTTCCAATGAATAGCAACGAGGGTGTATGTGGGGTGTGAAACATGTCCTTCACACCCAGTGATCAGGAGCTCAGGGCCCAGCTGGTGATCAGGACTGACAGAGGTATTGATCAGCCTAGAAAAGCACTGTGAGTGTGACACACGCACGCACACACACACACACACACACACACACACACACACACACACACACACACACACACACACACACACACACACACACAGGGGCATAGATGTAAAATCATTACATATCTGTTGCATATGTTGTCTCACTGCATACACTGTTGCCCAGTCAGAAATGAACCCCTATCCCCCCCTGGACACTTTTCATAGATCTGAAAGAATCGGATTTGGTTTAAGCCTGAAAGTATAAGTCCACCTAGCCCAGATGGAGTTTCTGCCATATTCCTTAGACCAATCCGACCCTTTCAGATCTGTAAGAAGTGTCTATGGGAAAGGAGTTAGGGGTGGATTATTAACTGTGCATCACGTTACTGATCCTTTTGAGGGAAATTCCTTGAGCATGTCCCCATACACTGGTCTCCCTCTTCATCTCTCTCTGTTGTGTCATCATCCCCAGGGCAGCTGTGGTTTTCCATTGAGTTTTCTCAATCAGTCAATCACCAATTGATCTCCGGGGTTACCAGATTGCTGTGTGGTTTGAACGGGCAGTCACAGGGTTATGCCTTTAGCCATCATTTAAATCTGGAAATCCCATTGAGATAAATAATCAGGGAGACCTGGCTTAACTTCTCTAGCCCTTTCTACTGAAGTGTTTGAAGATCTTGGAGGCCACAGTGGCTTGCAAAAGTATTCACCCCCCCCTGGCATTTTTCCTGTTTTGTTCCCTTACAACCTGGAATTAAAATATATATTTTTGGGGGGGGGGGTGTATCACTTGATTTACACAACATGCCTACCATTTTGAAGATGCAAAATATTTTTTGCTGTGAAACAAACAAGAAATAGGACAAGGAATCTGAACTTGAGCGTGCATAACTATTCACCCCCCCCCCAAAGTCAATACTCTGTAGAGCCACCTTTTGCAGCAATTACAGCTGCAAGTCTCTTGGGGTATGACACATCTAGCCACTGGGATTTTTGCCAATTGTTCAAGGTAAAACTGCTCCAGCTTCTTCAAATTGGATGGGTTCCGATGGTGTAAAGCAATCTTTAAGTCATACCACAGATTCTCAATTGGATTGAGGTCTGGGCTTTGATGAAACCATTCCAAGACATTTAAAAAAAATCCCCTTAAACCACTCAAGTGTTGCTTTAGCAGTCCTGCTGGAAGGTGAACCTCCGTCCCAGTCTCAAATCTCTGGAAGACAGAAACAGGTTTCCCTCAAGAATTTCCCTGTATTTAGCGCCATCCATCATTCCTTAAATTCTTACCAGTTTCCCAATCCCTGCTGATGAAAAACATCCCCAAAACATGATGCTGCCACCACCATGCTTCACTGTAGGGAGGATGTTCTTGGGGTGATGAGAGTTGTTGGGTTTGCGCCAGACACAGCATTTTCCTTGATGGCCAAAAAGCTCAATTTTAGTCTCATCTGACCAGAGTAGCATCTTCCATATGTCTCACGAGTCTCACACATGTCTTTTGGCGAACACCAAATGTGTTTGCTTAATTTTTTCTTTAAGCAATGGATGTATTTCAGGACACTCTTCTGTACAGCCCAGCTCTGTGGAGTGTAACAGCTTAAAGTGGTCCTATGGACAGATACTCCAATCTCTGCTGTGGCGCTTTGCAGCTCCTTCAGGCTTATCTTTGGTCTCTTTGTTGCCTCTGATTAATGCCCTCCTTGCCTGGTCTGTGAATTTTGGTGGGCGGCCCTCCCTTGGAAGGTTTGTTGTGGTGCCATATTCTTTCCATTTTTTAAATGGATTTAATGGTGTTCTGTGGGATGTTCAAAGTTTCAGATATTTTTTTATAACCCAACCCTGATCTGTACTTCTCCACAAATTTGTCCCTGACCTGTTTGGAGAGCTCCTTGGTCTTCATGGTGCTGCTTGCTTGGTGGTGCCCCTTGCTTAGTGGAGTTGCAGACTCCGGGGCATTTCAGAACAGGTGTAGATGTACTGAGATCATGTGACAGATCATGTGACACTTAGATTGCACACAGGTGGACTTTATTTAACTAATTATGTGACTTCTGAAGGTAATTGGTTGCTTCCAGATCTTATTTAGGGGCTTCATAGCAAAGGGGTGAATACATATGTGTGCACCACTTTTCTGTTTGTTTTTTTTGTTGTTGAATTTTTTGAAACAAGTTATTGTTTTTTCATTTCACCAATTTGGACTCTTTTGTGTATGTCCATTACATGAAATCCAAATAAAAATCCATTTAAATTATTGTAATGCAACAAAATAGGAAAAACGCCAAAGGGTATGAATACTTTTGTAAGGGCACTGTCGGTGGAGACATCACCATTTTGCTTACACCTACACCCAACTAAAAGTTCTTGGCTTGAATATCAGTGAGAACCACACTGCCAGATGGTGATACTGTGTGTTGTGATGATCCTGCCCAGGAGAGGGCGTGATCACTACGTGGAATACAAATGAGTTTACCTGGGGAATAAACGGGGGATCATTCAGGTTCTTCTTTGAACTATTTTTATGAAGGGATGACTTGAATACAACATTCAACAGCGAAGAACAAAGTTGTTCACCTGTTTGCCTCATTCACGCCAGAGATCTCTAGACTCAAACCTTATGGGAGATATGTGATGCACTACTGCAGATCAAAAGTGTCCACCCGCTGTCAAACTGTTCCACTGAGATCTACATGCCTCTACATATACAGCTGTGTCAGATTAAGATGGAGTTTGCGTCGCTTCGTCAGTGTATTGTGTCTGCGAGGTCTGAAGGGCCTGTTATCGGGCCCTGTAGTTCATCTGTCTGTGTGTGTTCAAGAGAAACCTCTATCAAAGGGTTCCGTAATGAAAGCAGGCAGGGTGGAGCGATAGAGAATCAAAGGAGGAAGAAGTGTGCAGGCTCTCGTCCTTCATCTCTCTCTCTCTCTCTCTCTCTCAATTTCAAATTCTGCTGAAGGGCTTTATTGTCATGGGGAAACACATGTTAACATTTCCAAAGCAAGTGAACTAGATAATAAACCAAAGTGAAATAAACAATAAGAAAAATAACAGTTAACATTACAATCACAAAAGTTGCCCCCCAAAAAATAAAGACATTACACATTTCAAATTATGTGCAGATAGTTAAAGTACAAAAGGGAAAGTAAATAAACATAAATATGGGTTGTATTTACAATGGTGTTTGTTCTTCACTGGTTGCCCTTTTCTTGTGGCAACAGGTCACAGCTTGCTGTTGTGATGGCACACTGTGGTATTTCACCCGAAAGATATAGGAGTTGATCAAAATTGGGTTTCTTTGTGGGTCTGTGTAAAATGAGGGGTGTGTTTGTGTTTGTGAACAGAGCCCCAGGACCAGCTTGCTCAGGGGACTGTTCTCCACGTTCATCTCTCTGTAGATGATGGCTTGGTTATGGAAGGTTTGTGAATCGCTTCCTTTTAGGTTGTTGTAGAATTGAACGTCTCTCTTTCTTTCTTTCTTTCAGGATGGCACATGATTGGCAGGGAGGTAGAAGTAGGAGTCACCACCGATATGAGGAAGATGTTAAGGGTGAGTATGGCCATACACACGGTTGTTTAGTGTGTGCATTGTCCAATGTATGGAAGGAGCAGACGCGCGTACGTTCAATAAGTCAAGAAAAGGGTTCTGGGAAAATAATGTTGCGTGGATGTTAACCATCTCTCTGTCTCCTCCTTACTGTCTACTCTCTCTGTCTCTCTCAGAACCCCAGCCAGTGTATATTGGTGTTCCGGTAACACACGGTTACAGCAAAAGGAGACGCCGTAAACACCGCTCCCAGCGCGAACAAGAGAAACACCACACACACCGCGGCCAACACGCACACCATGAACACACACGTCACGAACACATACACCATGACAATCACCATGACTACCAGGAACACTACAAAGAGGAGGAGGAACAGGAACAACATGACATATTTGACCCTGACTCCACAGGTGGGCACTCACACGCACGCGCACACACACACACTCACACACACACACACACACACACACACACACACACACACACACACACACTCACACGCACACACACACACACACACACACACGCACGCACGCACGCACACACACACACACACACACACGCACGCGCACACACACACTCACACGCACGCACACACACACACACACACACACACACATACACACTCACACGCACGCGCGCACACACACACTCACATTCACACACACACACACACACACACACACACACTCACGCACACACACACACACACACACTCACGCGCGCACACACACACTCACACGCACGCGCGCACACACACACTCACACGCACGCACGCGCGCACACACACACTCACACGCACGCGCGCACACACACACACACACACACACACGCACGCACACACACACTTACACACACACACGCACGCACACGCACGCACGCGCACGCACACACACACAGTTCTTGCTGTCTTGAGGAATGATCCCCTGTCATTTCCAGGTGTGCTTATAACTAGCAGCAGGGTGTGTGTGTGTGTGTGTGTGTGTGTGTGTGTGTGTGTGTGTGTGTGTGTGTGTGTATACACGCGTGTGTGCATGTAATGAATGTGTCAAAGTGTGGTTCCTGTTCCCGTGGAGACCAGCGTCTTGAAGCTGGTAAGCTGATTAGAGCTGAGGAACTCAAACCCTGGTATACCACCGGTCCTCTGTGTGTGTGTGTGTGTGTGTGTGTGTGTGTGTGTGTGTGTGTGTGTGTGTGTGTGTGTGTGTGTGTGTGTGTGCGTGCATGCGTGCATGCGTGCGTATGTGATCAAGGGGGTCCACTGCCCCAGTTCCACAGGAGAAATATGTCACGTCATTTTACTCATCAGAGTATAGATCCCCGGATGGACGGAGGCAAGGAGAAGAACCCGGACACAAAGGGGGAAGGAAGGGGCGTACAGCCAAAAGTGGAGTGAAGTTGATGTAGTTGTTGTGTGCACGCATGTGTGTCACAGGGTTAAGGGTACTTGAGGCTGCTGCGGTGGGTGTGTGTGCACAGGTGCATGTGTGTGTCCATGCATGTGTGTGTGTGTGTGTGTGTCAGGGGGTGGAGAGTGCTTCAGGGTGCTGTGGGGTGTGTTGGCCTCTTAAGCCTCTGGCCCTTCGCTGCTCTGGAGATTTCAGTGGATTTCTGCTTCAGATTAAAGCAGACCAAAACAACTCCACAGGAAAACAATTCCGGAGCTGGACGGAACACACAGAACAGTGTTCAGCCCTTTGGACCGCTGGGTTTCTGACTAACGACACACCATCCCACACACGGCAGAACATGGCTCACTAAACAACGAAGGCCTATTGGATAGCGAAAGGTGTTGAGGCAGAGTTGGCGCAAAGAGAAGAGCGTAAAGCTATAAGAAGAGGACGACAACGGAGCAAGGCGTTGAGAAGGGGAACGGGAGAGAGCAGGAAAGTTGCAGAGAGGAAGGAAAGAAGGAGTGTGTCCACTCTTCTCCTGGTTGTCCCGTCAGTAGAGGTCTAACCTTGACTCCGGTATCTCTAGTTCTCTCCAGAACAAGCCAATTGTCAAACGGGAATACGGTGTCAGTGTCTCGTCTGGTACCGCGAGTCTCGTAGGTTGCTACCTCTCTGGGCTGGACGGACATTGACAGCAGCCTCCTGTAGTGTGTTGACCAATCAGCTGGTTGGGGATATCTCTCTCTCTGAGCTGCTGGGAGTACAGGTGTATACCGAAAGTCTCTGGTTGTGGTTCCAGTGGTTAGTCATGGAGGACTCTGGTTCCTCCATCACCTCCAGCATGGCCTCTCGCTGGACACTGCCTGGCTCACACACAGGTAAACAAACAAAAACAGGAAAAGAGGAGGGGAGGAGGTACAGAGAACAAGAGGAGAATGGAGGGGAGGAGGTACAGAGAACAGGAAGAGAATGGAGGGGAGGAGGTACAGAGAACAGGAGGAGAATGGAGGGGAGGAGGTACAGAGAACAGGAGGAGAATGGAGGGGAGGAGGTACAGAGAACAGGAGGAGAATGGAGGGGAGGAGGTACAGAGAACAGGAAGAGAATGGAGGGGAGGAGGTACAGAGAACAGGAAGAGAATGGAGGGGAGGAGGTACAGAGAACAGGAGGAGAATGGAGGGGAGGAGGTACAGAGAACAGGAAGAGAATGGAGGGGAGGAGGTACAGAGAACAGGAAGAGAATGGAGGGGAGGAGGTACAGAGAACAGGAGGAGAATGGAGGGGAGGAGGTACAGAGAACAGGAAGAGAATGGAGGGGAGGAGGTACAGAGAACAGGAGGAGAATGGAGGGGAGGAGGTACAGAGAACAGGAGGAGAATGGAGGGGACAGCTCGATCTTAATATTTATTTGCTTTCTTCTTGTAACAATGTTGTTTGTGTCATTGCTGTGTAGTAAGACTTGGTTGAGTCTTGGTTCTTATTTGGGTGTATTTCAGGGGTGACTTGTCAGGTGTATGGTCACCGTTGACCACGTTGGAACTGATGTCAATGAATGACGTTGAAAGACGACCTGCACGTAATAGGTGTCCGTCGCTGTCACATGGGCGTGGCATTGGGAATGTCCTTTTGAGGCCTGCGTTTCTCAACCTCTAGTCTTTGGACCAGCACCGGTCCCCGGGATGTTACTGAGCGGTCCCTTCGGGTAGACTGAACATAGATTCAAACTATCACGCGAGAACTAATCTAAGGTGAAGAGCCATAGCGCGGTGTCTGTTTTGTCTTTGACTGGAGTCTGAGGTCAAGAGCAGGCCACTCGCCTCAGTGCTCTCCGAAAGACCAGTCTTTCTCTGTCTGCCCTCTCTCTCTTTCTCCGATTCACTCCCTTCTCTGTGAACTATATTTGATTTTCACTTTGTTCTTAAATATGGGCCTCGAGGTCTGCATGTCTGTCCTCACCCACTGGGCATGGACGTCAGTTCAACATCAATTCCACATTGAAACAACGCTGAGTCAACGAGTCTGTGCTCAGCGGGCAGTAATCTCTTAGGAACAGGACCTTTCCATGTGTTCACGCTGGCTAACTCTTGACCCGTGCTGGGCAGTGCTCTGAGGCAGTGTGCTGCTTAGCTTAGCTACCCAGTGACGAGAGGAAGGTTATTCATTGGCTGTTACTCATGTACTGTATAGAGGGGTGCAGGGGATATTTACCCACATTGACTGGGACTCTGTGACTCTGTGACTGACGGGGGGGGGGGGTTAAAGATTAGAGGTGTTGTTTTAGGTTAAGGGTCGAAGGGAACTCACACAGGATCAAAGTAAGCTACATTAGGACACCCAGGAGCGGAGCAACACACACAAACCCACACACACACACACACACACACACACACACACACACAGTGGTGTGATGGCAGTGTGATTAGAGCCCTGGGGCTAGGAGCATGTTAATGAACTTTGATCCACCGCCAGGAGATTCTGAGAGTCCCGGGTTGGTCGTACTACAGTTTTTCCAGTCCTATTCAGTTACAGTTGCAGGCTGAACACTTCAAAAGGGTTCCTAATAGTTCCAAATAAGCAAAGAAATGAACACACGCGTTCTTTTAAGACTTCTGATAACCTGATGCCCTAGTTTAGTACACGTTCAGTACTGTCAATCAGCCGTACATCCTAGTGGAATATCTTATACAGTTTTCACACACACTGTTAGCAAGTGTGTTTGATGCCTAGATATGTACGTGTTTTAATTCTATTTCTGCAGCTTGATATTTCCTCTCTCGTGAACTCCCTTTCCCAGTGTCCCCGGCGGCTGAGAGGCTGCGCTACATCCTGGGTGAAGATGACGACATGCCGACGCCCACTCTGTTTACAGAGATGGACACGCTGCAACACGATGGAGACGAGATGGAGTGGAAAGAGTCTGCTAGGTACACACACACGCACACACACACGCACACACACACACACACACACACACACACACACACACACACACACACACACACACACACACACACACACACACACACACACACACCTCAACCATTTGTGTGTGTCCACCCTGGAGTGTGTGCCCTCATTAGTTTGAGATTGTAGGGGGCTTTAGTTGGGATTTAGGGGGGAGGTGTTGGTAGGGAACCTGTAGATAGTTTCATTAGAAGAGTGTTAGCAGCAAAGCCCTATGGTAGTGTCACGGAGCTGGGGTCGGTCCACCCTGCCTTAATAACCAGACATCGAAAGGCTTCATGGGGCTTCTCTCCTTCCTCTCCAGGTGGGTGAAGTTTGAGGAGAAGGTGGAGGAGGGAGGAGAGAGGTGGAGTAAGCCCCATGTGTCCACCCTGACCCTCCACAGTCTGTTTGAGCTGAGGACCTGCATCCAGACTGGCAGTGTACTGCTGGATCTGGAGGGATACTCCCTGCCACAGATAGTGGGTGAGTGTGTATGTGTGACCCAGACCATGGCCCATTCCCAAATCAAGCCCTAGTCGTCCCTATGCCCTGTGCACTTCTGGAGACTCAAACGATTTTTATAGGTGTAAGCAATATGGTTCAAATCCATCTTGCGCTCTGATTGGCCAGTTGGAAGTGCATAAGGAAGTGGACAGGGGCTATGGGTCGACTTGGGATTGAGCACAACTGACTCTTGAACTCTCACCCTGACCTCTGACCCCAGATGACATCGTGGACCGCCAGGTGGCAGACGGTCTGATTGGTCCAGAACTGAGGGAGAAGGTCAGCTTTGTGTTGCTACGGAAACATCGCCACCAGCATAAGAAACCCATCCACCTCTCGCTAGCCGACATGGGCAAATCAAACAATTCCCCCACCAGTGAGTGTGTGTGTGCTGTGTTGTGTTCTCTTGTTGATTTTCATCTCTGTCGTAGTATCATGCTGATTTGACTCATACAGCAATAACATTTTCTCTCTCCTCTTTTCACAAACTGCCTCACCGTCTCTCCTCTGTTTACCCTCTTCTCATTCCCCTCCACCTTTTTCTCCTCTTCTCCCCCCCCCTCCTATGTCTCTCCCCCTCTTTCTCTCTCCCCCTCTCCTCCCTCCCTCTGTCTCTCTCTCACTCTCTCTCTAGGCCGTAGTCCCCAGTCTGTTCATAATGTCAGTCGTAGTAACGTCAGTCGCTTTCCTAGTTCAGCCTCTGGCCTCCATCACTCCACAGAGGACTTACGAGCCAAGTCAGGCAGCCTTGGCCGCCTGCGTGAGTCTACACGCACGCACATACTCAAGCGCACAGACACATAGACACGCTCGCACGCTTGCGCGTGTACGGACACCTCAAGTGCACAGGCACACACACACACACTCAACGCATAGACACACGTGTATACATGCAAACTAATATTCTTCCACCTTCTTTCCTGTCTCTGACGGCTAACCTCATAGAGACGTGTGTTTTTAAGTCACATATCTAACCTCATAGAGACGTGTGTTTTTAATTCACATATCTAACCTCATAGAGACGTGTGTTTTTAATTCACATATCTAACCTCATAGAGACGTGTGTTTTTAAGTCACATATCTAACCTCATAGAGACGTGTGTTTTTAAGTCACATATCTAACCTCATAGAGACGTGTGTTTTTAAGTCACATATCTAACCTCATAGAGACGTGTGTTTTTAAGTCACATATCTAACCTCATAGAGACGTGTGTTTTTAAGTCACATATCTAACCTCATAGAGACGTGTGTTTTTAAGTCACATATCTAACCTCATAGAGACGTGTGTTTTTAAGTCACATATCTAACCTCATAGAGACGTGTGTTTTTAAGTCACATATCTAACCTCATAGAGATGTGTGTTTTTAATTCACATATCTATCCTCATAACCTCATAGAGATGTGTGTTTTTAAGTCACATATCTAACCTCATAGAGACGTGTGTTTTTAAGTCACATATCTAACCTCATAGAGACGTGTGTTTTTAAGTCACATATCTAACCTCATAGAGATGTGTGTTTTTAATTCACATATCTATCCTCATAACCTCATAGAGATGTGTGTTTTTAATTCACATATCTATCCTCATAACCTCATAGAGATGTGTGTTTTTAATTCACATATCTAACCTTGTAACCTCATAGAGAAATGTGTGTGATTTCAGTGTGCTAGTTTTTGGTCACACTGTATTTTGGAGAGCTCCTAATACACAGTAGTCTCTTGAGCCAGACAGCTTACTAAATACACAGTGGGTCCATTTTTGTGTGTGTGTGTATGTTCCGGTTCTTTCTCTGCTAATTAATTTGTCCCGAAATCATAAATCAGCTTTTGGGGGGAATGATCCATTAGATGTAATCGGCCGTTGAAACAATCAGGCAAGCTCTGCTCACACCCCCCCCCCAAGCCATCTACAGTGCCACAGAAAGACGCATTCACACCATACCTATAGCTGGTATTTGCCTATAAAGATGGGTTGGAGACGTCTACTGCTGCAACTTCCCAAGATGAAAAATGACACTACACAAACTCTCGACCCGTGAATATGCTGAGGAGACTGCTAACTTCACGTCTAGTTAACTCAGACTTCCACCCACCGAAGTCATTCATTGGTGTCAATAGGGGAATCGTGTGAGCATATTATTGTGCATGCGAGTGTGTGTGGAGTGCAATAGAAAGTGGTGTGTCTCTACTTGTTTTTCACACGATGTTTCAGATCCCGCGCAAAGCCGAAGCATGAACGACATTTCAGACAAGCCAAGCACAGACCAGGTAACGCCAAAGATCATTGTTCTGTGTGTATGTGTGTGTGTGTGTGTGTGTGTGTGTGTGTGTGTGTGTGTGTGTGTGTGTGTGTGTGTGTGTGTGTGTGTGTGATGATGGAAAAGTTATTACATTGCATAACCCTAAGCTCCTGTTGTTCGTCTCGGCTTAATTGTTTGGGTGCGTCCACCCGTCAAAAATGAGAGGGAGAGAGGGAGAGCAGGATAAAGAATAGTACTGTTCTCATGTGAGTCACTTGCCTTTCCTTTCGACGTGGGCCAAAGGACAGATTTGGGTATTATTGTTTAGCTGTGGATGGAGATGGTGTGTGTGTGTGAGGGGGACGCTGAGTATGTGTAGGGGGTCAATGCCCACCCTGACAGAGTTCGGGGGACTTCAAAGCCACACACATACAGTACACCATCTGAGTCCACTTGAATGATTTACTCTCCCATACAGTGGCTTGATAACCAGTATTGGGGGAGTAACAGATTACAAAAAAAACAGTCAATGTGATCCGTTACGTTACCAGCACAAATATTGTAATCGGATTATAAATACTTTTGAGGATTACTTTTACATTCCCAAAGGATATTTGAGCGGGAAGAACATCTTCGACACCTTTTCTGTTTTCTCAATGACATTCAGATCAGCATTGAAAGAAAGTGCCAGTTTAAGTTTGCCACCAACCTCCTGTGTATTGTAGATGTGTTGTAGTAGTGGGTAATCATGTGTAATGTTTAAAACCAGCAGCCCCGCAACTGTATGTAAATGGCTTTAATATTACTGGACCACAGGAAGAGTAGCAGCTTCTGGGAATCCATAATAAAATACAAACACAAATGACCCACCCCATGAGAACCCAAAATATAAGCTTGTTTTTCTCCCATGTTTGTAAACACTGTCAATCCCATTGCTGGGATTTTTGACCAAAACAGAGGCTGGGTGCCGGCTTTGTTATTGATGGAACTGTGGAGTCGCCTTTTAAACAGCTGCAAATGATCTCGATCTCAAAGTGTCACCAACAAAAATGAACAGTAGGCCTTTACATTGGGGCAAAAAAGTATTTAGTCAGCCACCAATTGTGCAAGTTCTCCCACTTAAAAAGATGAGATAGGCCTGCAATTTTCATCATAGGTACACTTCAACTACGACAGACAAAATGAGAAAAAAAATCCAGAAAATCACATTGTAGGATTTTTTATGAATTTATTATCATTTTGTCTGTCATAGTTGAATTGTACCTATGATGAAAATTTCAGGCTTCTCTCATCTTTTTTAAGTGGGAGAACTTGCACAATTGGTGGCTGACTAAATACCTTTTTGCCCCACTAGCAAATGCAGCATATGGCATCCATATGCAAATAGCACTTTTCGGTAGTGCTCAAAGCATGCCATTCCGTGAGAGCAGCATTTATTTTTCAACTCGAAGCAATGAGCCCAATCAGTCCTCCATGACAACACAATCATAAACAACAGAGTAGGGCTGGCTAATAAGTCCTTAGTTTTGGTGCTAATCTTCAGTAAAACCATATGGATAATCTATACTTCCAAGTCATATTCTTGAAGATCAAGGCGTATTAAATGGAATGACTGGAATTCTGACAGACTTTGGATTTTAATATAAAGATATAACCCAATCATATTATTATCTGTAGTGGAAAGCAATGGGTTAGACGAAGCCTACCAAACCAACCTATAAAGGAAAATGCAATATCCATTCATGGCAAGTTAGGTAAACTGATTTATCCTGGAATAGATTGGTTGTCACGCCCTGACCATAGAGAGCCCTTGTTTCTCTACGGTGTAGTAGGTCAGGGCGTGACTGGGGGTATTCTAGTTTATTATTTCTATGTGGTGTTCTAGTTTATTTTCCTATGTTGGTGATTTGTATGATTCCCAATTAGAGGCAGCTGGTAATCGTTGTCTCTAATTGGGGATCATGTTTAGGTAGCACTTTTCCCACCTGTGTTTGTGGGATATTATTTTGTGTTTTGTGCATGTGCACCACGTAGTCACGTTTCGTTGTTAGTTAATTGAATTATTTGTTTTGTTCTTGCTAAGTTTCACTTTATAATAAATATGTGGAATTCAACATCCGCTGTGCCTTGCTCCGTCTCTCCTCACGTACGTGACAGAATATCCCACACACCAAGGAGCAGCGTGCTACGACGGGGAAAATAAGTTGGACCTGGGACGAAATAATGGAAGGACAGGAGATCCTTTCTTGGCAGGAGTCACAGAGGACGCAAGGAGGACAGCGATGACGGCCACAGATTCGTGGCCACAAAGAAAGACCCAAAAAACAGCCTGAAATATTTTGGGGGGATGCACAAGGGGTGGTCGGTGGAGCCGAGGAGTGAACCAGAGCCAGTCTGGGAGAAGAGGGAGAAACTGGAGGAGAGTGAATGGAGAGAGTCAGAGACCGTCAGTGAGTGGATGGAGATATTGGAGGAGAAAGAACGGAGAGAGTTGTTGAGTTGGTGGAGGATGCACGACATTTGCCCTAAGGAGCGTGTTATCAGTTTAATGCCACCTGAGTCAGCTCTCCGTACTCGTTCTGAGGAGCGTGCTATCAGTCTGGTAAAATCTGTGCCGGCTCCACGCACCAGGTCTCCAGTACGCCTTCCCAGCCCTGTACATCCTGTGCCAGCTCTCCAAACTCACCGTGCGAAGTGTGTCATCGTTCCTGTACAATTTCTGCAGGATATACACGCACTAGGTCTCCAGTGTGCCTTCACAGCCCAGTACATCCTGTGTCAACTCCTCGCACTAGGCCTTCAGTGTGCCTTCACAGCCCAGTACATCCTGTGTCAACTCCTCGCACTAGGCCTTCAGTGTGCCTTCACAGCCCAGTACATCCTGTGTCAACTCCTCGCACTAGGCCTTCAGTGTGCCTTCACAGCCCAGTACATCCTGTGTCAACTCCTCGCACTAGGCCTTCAGTGTGCCTTCACAGCCCAGTACATCCTGTGTCAACTCCTCGCACTAGGCCTTCAGTGTGCCTTCACAGCCCAGTACATCCTGTGCCAGCTCCTCGCACTTGCCGTGTGAAGTGTGTCATCGAACCGGCACAATTGATGCCAGCTATACGCACCAGATCTCCAGTACGCCTCCACAGCCCAGTACGTCCTGTGCCAGCTCCACGCACTAGGCCTTCAGTGCGCCTTCACAGCCCAGTACATCCTGTGCCTGCTCCACACACTAGGCCTTCAGTGCGCCTCCACAGCCCAGTACGTCCTGTGCCAGCTCCACACACTAGGCCTTCAGTGCGCCTCCACAGCCCAGTACATCCTGTGCCTGCTCCACACACTAGGCCTTCAGTGCGCCTCCACAGCCCAGTACGTCCTGTGCCAGCTCCACACACTAGGCCTTCAGTGCGCCTCCACAGCCCAGTGCGTCCTGTGCCAGCTCCATGCACGAGGCCTTCAGTGCGCCTCCACAGCCCAGTACGTCCTGTGCCAGCTCCATGCACTAGGCCTTCAGTGCGCCTCCACAGCCCAGTACATCCTGTGCCAGCTCCATGCACGAGGCCTTCAGTGCGCCTTCACAGCCCAGTACATCCTGTGCCAGCTCCATGCACCAGGTCTCCAGTACGCCTCCACAGCCCAGTACGTCCTGTGCCAGCTCCATGCACGAGGCCTTCAGTGCGCCTTCACAGCCCAGTACATCCTGTGCCAGCTCCACGCACCAGGTCTCCAGTACGCCTCCACAGCCCAGTACGTCCTGTGCCAGCTCCATGCACGAGGCCTTCAGTGCGCCTTCACAGCCCAGTACATCCTGTGCCAGCTCCACGCACCAGGTCTCTAGTACGCCTCCACAGCCCAGTACATCCTGTGCCAGCTCCACACACTAGGCCTTCAGTGCGCCTCCACAGCCCAGTACATCCTGTGCCAGCTCCATGCACGAGGCCTTCAGTGCGCCTCCACAGCCCAGTACGTCCTGTGCCAGCTCCATGCACGAGGCCTTCAGTGCGCCTCCACAGCCCAGTACGTCCTGTGCCAGCTCCATGCACGAGGCCTTCAGTGCGCCTCCACAGCCCAGTACGTCCTGTGCCAGCTCCATGCACGAGGCCTTCAGTGCGCCTCCACAGCCCAGTACGTCCTGTGCCAGCTCCATGCACGAGGCCTTCAGTGTGCCTCCACAGCCCAGTACGTCCTGTGCCAGCTCCACGCACTAGGCCTTCAGTGCGCCTTCCCAGTCCGGTACATCCTGTGCCTGCTCCTCGCACTCGCCCTGAAGAGCGTGTCATCAGTCCGGTGCCAACTGTGTCTCCTCCTCGCACTTGCCCTCAAGTGCGTGTCACCAGCCTGGTACCACCTGTGCCGGCTCCACGCATCAGGCCTCCAGTGCACCTCTCCAGTCCAGGAACGTCCTGTGCCAGTTCCACGCACTCGCTCTGAAGTGTGTGTCACCAGTCCAGTGCCACCTGTATCGGCTCTACGCACAGGCCTCCAGTGCGTATTCACAGTCCAGAGCCGCCAGCGAGGGTTCAGTCCAGAGCCTTCAGTGACGGTTCACAGTCCAGAGCCTTCGGCGACGGGTTCACAGTCCAGATCCTCCGGAGACAGTTCACAGTCCAGAGCCTCCGGCGACGGTTCCCAGTCCAGAGCTTCCGGCGACGGTTCCCAGTCCAGAGCTTCCGGCGACGGTTCCCAGTCCAGAGCTTCCGGCGACGGTTCCCAGTCCAGAGCTTCCGGCGACGGTCCACAGTGCGGAACCTCCTGCAATGGTCCACAGTCCGGAACCTCCTACGACGGTCCACGGACCGGAACCTCCTGCGACGGTCCACGGTCTTGAATCTCCTGCGACGGTCCACGGTCACGCCCTGACCATAGAGAGCGCTTGTTTCTCTATGGTGTAGTAGGTCAGGGCATGACTGGTGTATTCTACTTTATTATTTCTATGTGGTGTTCTAGGTTATTTTTCTATGTTGGTGATTTGTATGATTACCAAATAGAGGCAGCTGGTAATTGTTGTCTCTAATTGGGGATCATATTTAGGTAGCATTTTTCCCACAGGTGTTTGTGTGATATTGTTTTGTGCATGTGCACCACGTAGTCACGTTTCGTTGTTAGTTAATTGATTTATTTGTTTTGTTCTTGCTAAGTTTCACTTTATAATAAATATGTGGAACTCAACATCCGCCGCGCCTTGGTCCGTCTCTCCTAACCTACGTGACATTGGTAATATTAATTTCTGTCTTCTAATACATCTTAATGGGAAAGTAATCTAAACGTAACTGAAAACAATTCAAAGGTTACATTACTGATTACAACTGAACTATACTGAACAAAAATATAAACGCAACATGCAACAATTTTATCGATTTTTACTGAGTTACAGTTCATATAAGGAAATTAGTCAACTGAAATAAATTCATTAGGCCCTGATCTAGGCAGGGGCACAGCCATGGTTGGGACTTGGAGAGCATAGGCCCACCCACTTGGGAGCCAGGCCCATCCTCTGGGGAGCCAGGTCTAGCTAACCAGAGTTTTCCCCACAAAAGGGCTTTATTACAAACAGTCCTCAGTTTCATCAGCTGTCCGGGTGGCTGGTCTAAGATGATCCAGCAGGTGAAGAAGCCGGATGTGGAGATTCTGGGTTGGCATGGAAACATAAGGTCTGCGGTTGTGAGGCCCGTTGTACATACTGCCAAATTCTCTAAAACAACATTGGAGATGGCTTATGGTAGAGAAATTAACATTCAATTCTCTGGCAACAGCTCTGGTATACATGCCCATTGCAGTCAGCATGCCAATTGCACGCTCTCTCAACTTGAGACATCTGTGGCATTGTGTTGTGTGACAAAACTGCACATTTTAGAGAGGCCTTTTATTGTCCCTAGCACAAGGTGCACCTGTGTGATGATCATGCTGTTTAATCAGATTCTTGATATGACACACTTGTCAGGTGGATGGATTATCTTGGCAAAGGAGGAATGCTCACTATCAATACTAGGGATGTAAACGAATTTGCCCACACAATTTGAGAGAAATAAGCTTTTTGTGAGTATGTAAAATTAATGGGATCTTTTATTTCAGCTCATGGAACATGGGACCAACACTTTACATTTTTGTACATTTCTGTTCAGTATAGTAACTGTAACAGATTACATTTAGAAAGTAACTTAACTAGCCCCGTTAACTTTGAACTGCCTGCCTGCCACAAACACACATCCATGTCCTCATATTCAAACTTCTGTACATGTAGGAGCTTTGACAGCCCGGCTTTAACCAGCACCTGACTAGGTCACAGAGAGAGAAAGGGAGAGGTATTCCTTGAAGTAGACTGTTATACTGAATAGGGGTATTGTTGACGTCATGTTCGAGGCAGTAAATTACGACCAGAGAACACTCTTAGCAAGAAGGATTCCAAAAGGGTTCTTCGGAAATCCCTTTAACCCTTTGAATAACCCTTTTTAGGTTCCATGTAGAACCCTCTGTGAAAAGGGTTCCACCCAAAGGGGTTCTACCTGTAATCCAAAATGGTTATTCAAAGGGTTCTCAAGTGGAGACAGCTGAAGAAGCCTTTTTGGCACTAGATAGAACCTTCTTTTCTAAACGTTTGTAGGTCACAGAGACCGAGAGATGGGGAGGGAGAGACGTTGAGAGAGATAGCGGGGGTCGAGAGAGAGATGGGTTCGAGGTGGGGAGAGAGGTATAGCAAGAGAGAGCGAGGGGGTAGAGAGAGGGGATAGAGGTAGAGAGAGGGGGGAGAGAGATATAGAGAGAGGCAAGATAGTGAGTTGACTCTAAAAGCTACACTAAAAGATTGGCAGGTGATTTTGACCTAAGCACCAACCACTCCACTTCCACGTGCTACTGGGAGGTGGGAGCGAGGCACGTTTACCGCATTGAGAGTTGAGCTTTGTGTGATTTTTGTATCAGTGAAGTATGCAGCAGTATTGATTGGCCAAGGGAGTGTGTGTGTGTGTGTGTGTGTGTGTGTGTGTGTGTGTGTGTGTGTGTGTGTGTGTGTGTGTGTGTGTGTGTGTGTGTGTGTGTGTGTGTGTGTGTGTGTGTGTGTGTGTGTGTGTGTGTGTGTGTGTGTGTGTGACAATATTGAGCTACAGTACCACGTGTGTGTGTGCGTGCGTGCGTGCGTGCATGTGTGTGTGTCAATATTGAGCTACAGTACCGTGTGTGTGTGCCTCGTGTCCTATGCATCACATGCAGTGAGTGATCAGCTATCGATTAGATATCAACACTGACATAATATTGACAGAACTTCAGCCGTATGACATTACAGTAAAACATGCCTTTACATTTTAAATGCTGTTCCTACATGCTTTATTCGTGCACTATAATAGACCGTATTTTGGCTACAAATAGCCTTCATTGGGTTATTGAAATGCCCCATAATTCAATTCGCAATGATTGTACATCCGTTAAGAAAAGTCTGCCAAAACTTAAAACCGACATCAACATGAAGAAGTCAACATACAAGTGTAAGTAAAAACGAACGTGAATAAGTTATGAATTGTGCTACTAACGCCCATGACGGCACAAACACGTCTCGTATATGTAAATGTTTTTCTTTGGTTAGCTTTTGGAAGCGTTGGCTCGCGCATTCCAACTTTCCCTGACATCACACTTGTAGTTTTTGATTTACCTGATATCATCGGATGGCTGGCATTCGATGTCAGCAGATGCCTTCTCTTCTAGCCAAGATATGAAATGCAATCATAATTGACTTTAGGGCATATAAACCACACACAACAGATACCGGTGGTTCCGTGATGACTGAAAACACAACCGTGGGATGAACGAGTGACTTAATTTGAGACCTGAGGGGAGAGCGTGTGTCTTTTACGTGTTTGGAATGCAGCCCTGGTCTCTCTTTGGTCTCTAAATACATCTCTCATGTTCCTCTGCCACCTCTCTCTCCATTTTCTCTCTAGATGAAAAACAAGTTCATGAAGAAGATACCTCGTGATGCAGAGGCGTCCAACGTTCTGATTGGAGAAGTGGACTTCCTGGATAAACCATTTGTAGCTTTCGTACGTCTGGCCCAGGCTACCACACTGGGAGGCCTGACCGAGGTCCCCGTACCTACCAGGTGTGTGTGTGTGTGTGTGTGTGTGTGTGTGTGTGTGTGTGTGTGTGTGTCTCCTGCTGCTCTACAGCTGTGTTAACCCCGTGTCTCCTGGCAGGTTTCTGTTTGTCTTGCTGGGTCCTCATGGCAAAGGCAAGTCCTACAACGAGATTGGCCGAGCTATCGCCACGCTCATGGTGGATGACGTAAGAATGAGCAAAAAAAACAAACAATGAGGGACAAACGTTTTTATTGATTGTTGTCATTTATACAACACATGTTTAAAAATTATAACCTCAAGATATTCAATGGATATGTTACCTTACGCACTCAGTCAGTATGTTACTGACAGGGCTCTGCAGTTCAACTCTGTCCTCGTTATTTTACACACACACACGCACGCACGCACACACACACACACACACACACACACACCATCATGTGCCGTGTATAACAGTGTGCTCTGCTGTCCTGTCAGTTGTTCAGTGACGTTGCATATAAAGCCCGGGACCGGGACGACCTGATCGCGGGGATTGATGAGTTTCTGGATGAGGTCATCGTTCTGCCCCCAGGGGAGTGGGACCCCAAAATACGCATTGAGCCCCCCAAGAAGGTCCCCTCTGCTGACATGAGGTATAAACTGTATGTATTTAGTGACTGACTGATCAATTGAAACATTGAATTAAGTTTTGTTTATTTGGATCCCAGTTAGATGTCGTATAAGCAGAAGCTATTCTTCCTGGGTTAGTTTGTCTGTTAGTTAGTCCAAACTCAACACATTTAACATTTAAGTCAACACTGAACCCCCCCCCCACCACCCAAAAGGAAGTCTGTGCTGAACCTGAACGAGCTAGGCCAGGTGAACGGGACCGGGACGGCTGGGGGGCCAGGAGGAGGAGAGGACGAGGAGATGCCCATCCCCCACGAACTGGGAGAGGAACTGCAATTCACTGGCAGGTATGGGAGTGCTGGGAGGTTTACTTTCCTATAATTGAATCTCCAGGCCCCCAAAGCAACATGCAGGCACTCTGGCATCGCAATTGTCATTTGAAACCAATAAAAAACATTTTAAGCAGGGACCAATAGAACTATCCGAGGGGGAGGGTGCTTACCTGTGTGTGTGTGTGTGTGTGTGTGTGTGTGTGTGTGTGTCCCAGGTTCTGTGGAGGCCTGTGGCTGGACATTAAGAGGAAGGTTCCGTGGATCCTTAGTGATTTCTCCCAGGGCTTTCACATCCAGTCCATCTCTGCTGTTCTGTTCATCTACCTGGGCTGCATCACCAACGCCATCACCTTCGGAGGCCTGCTGGGAGACGCCACTGACAACTACCAGGTACACACGCACACACACACTTACACGCCAACATGCGTAAGTTACACACCGGTCTCAACTCCTCCCCCTCTCTCCCTGTGGCAGGGTGTGATGGAGAGTTTCCTGGGTACAGCGTTAGCAGGGACAGTGTTCTGTCTGTTAGGAGGTCAGCCTCTCATCATTCTCAGTTCTACTGGACCCATCCTCATCTTCGAGAAACTGCTCTACGAGTTCTGCAAGTGAGCCCCACACACACACACACACACACACACACACACACACACACACACACACAGGCTGTATCTGTCTGATCCTTCTTTTGTGCACTTCGTTTGTTTCTTCTGACGCTGGTGTGAATGTGTGTCCCAGGTCTAACACTATAGACTACATGGAGCTGCGTCTGTGGATTGGTCTCCACTCCTGTCTGCAGTGTCTGATCCTGGTCGCCACGGACGCCAGTTACATCATCAAATATATCACCCGCTTCACCGAGGAGGGCTTCTCCAGCCTCATCTCCTTCATCTTCATCTCAGACGCCATCAAGAAGATGGTGGGTGACACACACACACACACACACGCGCGCGCGCTCACGCGGCGTCTTAACTGTTTTCGTAATGTGTTACTACAGGTGGGCTCCTTTAAGTACTACCCCATCAACCGTGTCTTCAAGCCCGACTACGTTACCACATACAGGTGTGAATGTATCGCACCTGACCAGGGTGAGCCTCTCCTCTCCCTCCTCTTCTTCTGCTGCTGTCTCTCCTCCTCATCTCATTCCTTCCTCTTCTCCCGTTCCTCCTCCGGCCACTCCTCCTGTTTCTCCTCCGTGTCCTCCTCCTCTCCTTCTTAATTGGGTGCTTCACTGGAACTGACACCAGTGAAGTGCAGTATTGCCATCTGCAGGGCAGTTTAGGGAGTTCACATTCTTGACATTCTTACTCGGGACGTAGCCCCTCGTTTGGGGGATGTGTATACTATAATAATAATGCTTTGGGGAGGGTGCTTATATTTGTCTGTTACACACAAGTGTGTAATGAAAATATGTTGTTTTTTTGTGGCATATTCCAACTCCCCCTGAGACACCCGCAGGGAGTGAGGTCATGGCCAGGGTCTCCATTGTATAGAGCCCCTGGAGCACAGAAACAGATTTTTGTTCACCTTGTCGGCTCCGGTATTTGAACCAGCCACCTTTCGGTTACTGGCCCAACACTCTTACCTCGAGTCTACCCGCCATCCCCTTGTACTGTCTGTATTCGCCCTCTCAACTACTGTAACTGATGCGTGTGCTGTCTGTTTCTGCTTCTCTCGCTCTCTTTCTCTGGCTGCTATCTGAGTGAGTATACTGCTACATCATGCTACAAATCAGTCATGTTCCCATATAACTGGCATTGTGTACTCTAGCTGGGGCACCTGACTTCTCTCTGTATCTCTCTCTCTCTCTGCAGCTGCCGCGATGGCTTTTAACGTTTCAGTTCCACTCGCGGACGATAATATGACTGATTTGGTAAGTGGCTCGGGAGCTAACGGGGACTCAGTCACTCATCTGTTTCTCAGATGGTTGAGTTTATGGGGGACAGTCTGCCTGTGGCCAAAAAATAGACTGTAGGACGTAACATAGTCACAAGACTAGCAGCACTGTGCTGCCTGTCCACGTTTGTTTCTGCACTACTCTGTATTCTCTCTCTCTCTCTCTCTCTCTGTCTCTCTCTGTCTCTATGTCTCTCTGTGTCTCTGTGTCTCTGTATTCTCTCTCTCTCTGTCTCTCTCTGTCTCTATGTCTCTCTGTGTCTCTGTGTCTCTGTATTCTCTCTCTCTGTCTCTCTCTGTCTCTCTCTGTCTCTATGTCTCTCTGTGTCTCTGTGTCTCTGTGTGTGTAGTATAACATAACAGGTCTGGACTGGAGTCAGCTGAGTAAGAAGGAGTGTGTGAAGTATGGCGGCGCCCTGCTGGGGAACGCGTGTAAGTACGTCCCAGACCTGGCCCTCATATCTTTTATCCTGTTCTTCGGCACCTACTCCATGACTGTCTCCCTCAAGAAGTTCAAGACTAGCCGCTACTTCCCCACCAAGGTGAGAGACACCCTGGGACATAGAATGTGAGACATTTGATGCAGGGGATCTTTGTTTGGTGTTTATTACATATTGCGTGATGGGTAGGTCACGTAAACTCAACCTCTTCCCTTGACGGTCAACTCTCCCCACTTTACCCCTCTCCTTCTCGCCCCCCCCCCCACCCTGTCCTTTCCTGTCCACGTCCATCCTCTTCCTGCCTGTGCTCCAGTGCCGTTCCCTGGTTGGTGATTTCTCCATCATCATCTCCATACTGGTGTTCTGTGGGATAGACTACCTGTTAGGCTTGGACACGCCCAAACTGCACGTGCCCACTGAAGTCAAGGTTCCTCTCCGCCCCTCATCCCTTGCTCTATCACTTCCCTCTCTTCAGCTCGTTCTCTCCCTCTCAATCTCTTCCTCCTTCCTGAAATCATTCGGGGATAAAAAAGGCTGTTTTAAATGAATGATTTTGAGACATTAACATACTGACACTCACACTTCTCTCTTTTATTTTCATCCCTCTCTCCTGTCGGTGTATTTGTTTTGTGCGTCTCTGTCTTTTTTCCCTCCATCTCTTCCGCCCCTCTTTTTGTCTGTCTGCTTGTTTATCTGTGTGTGTGTGTGTGTGTGTGTGTGTGTGTGTGTGTGTGTGTGTGTGTGTGTGTGTGTGTGTGTGTGTGTGTGTGTGTGGGGGGGGGGCCTAGCTGAGGAAACTGATCAGTGATTTCTCCATCTTCATGTCAATCATGACGTTTGTGGGTCTGGATATGCTTGTAGGGCTGGACACGCCCAAACTAATTGTACCCACAGAGTTTCAGGTATTTCTGACCCTTAACCCAATGTGTCTGTGTGCGTGATTCACAGATGCATGCATTTTCAGTGTGATTCAATATGTTTGATTGTGGCCTAAGTGTATGAGTTGCATGTGTCTTTTTGTTGGATTTGGTGATGCATGTAAACTGCATGGTGTGTGTGTGTGTGTGTGTGTGTGTGTGTGTGTGTGTGTGTGTGTGTGTGTGTGTGTGTGTGTGTGTGTGTGTGTGTGTGTGTGTGTGTGTGTGTGTGTGTGTGTGTGTGTGTGTGTGTGTGTGTGTGTGTGTGTGTGTGTGTGTGTGTGTGTTCAGCACCATACAGGTCTCACTTGAAAAAAAGACCTGGGCCTCAAGATAACTCCCTGTGTGAATAAAGGCTACATAAATATGTGTTTGTGTGTGTGTGTGTGTGCTGTAGCCGACGCGTCCAGACCGTGGCTGGTTGGTGATGCCGTTTGGTAAGAACCCGTGGTGGGTATATGTGGCCAGCGCCGTCCCTGCTCTCCTGGTCACCATCCTCATCTTCATGGACCAACAGATCAGCGCAGTCATCGTCAACCGCAAAGAGAACAAACTCAAGGTACAGTGTGGCCGCAATGACAACACAACACAACTGCAACCATGAACACACTTACTCACTTAGGCCTGTCTCTCCCAGGGGAGCGTAGCCCGTCGGCGAATGCTCTCCATCACACTCTGTTCGTGGCTTTCTTCTCCCCCCCAAAAATAGGAACATAAATATAAATGCAACATAAACACGGCCATTCAATAACCATGAAATACAACCATGAACACAACAGCAACACAATAACTCTTGAATGCTACCTCTCCCCTCCCTTTCTCTCCGCTCCCCATCCCCCTTCCCTCCTTCTCTCTCCCCCTCCTTCTACCTCCCCCTCCTTCTCTCTCTCCTCCCTCTCACTCCCCTCCATCTCTCTCCCCTACCTCTCTCTCCCCTCCTCCTCCTCATTCTCCCTCCCCTCCTCCTCCTTCTCCCTCCCCTTCTCCTCCTTCTCCCTCCCCTTCTCCTCCTTCTCCCTCCCCTTCTCCTCCTTCTACCTTCTCCTTTCCCTCTTTATCCCTCCCGTCCTTCTCCTCCTTATCCCTCCTGTCTTTCTCCCCTCCTTCTTCCTCCCACTCCTTCTCCCCCTTCTCACTCCCTCCTCTTCCTCTCTCCGCTCCCATCCTTATCTCTCCGCTCCCTTCCTTCTCTCTCCGCTCCCCTCCTTCTCTCTCCGCTCCCCTCCTTCTCTCTCCGTTGCCCTCCTTCCCTCTCCTCCTTCTCCCTCTCCTCCTTCTCCCTCCCCTCCTTCTCCCTCCTCTCCTTCTCCTTTCCCTCTTTATCCCTCCCGTCCTTCTCCTCCTTATCCCTCCTGTCTTTCTCCCCTCCTTCTTCCTCCCACTCCTTCTCCCCCTTCTCACTCCCTCCTCTTCCTCTCTCCGCTCCCCTCCTTCTCTCTCCGCTCCCCTCCTTCTCTCTCCGCTGCCCTCCTTCCCTCTCCTCCTTCTCCCTCTCCTCCTTCGCCCTCCCCTCCTTCTCTCCCCGCTCCCCATCTCCCTCCCCTCCTTCTCCATCCAACAGAAAGGTTGTGGGTACCATCTGGACCTGTTCTGGGTGGGTATTCTGATGGCAGTGTGTTCCTTCCTGGGCCTGCCCTGGTACGTGGCTGCAACTGTCATCTCCATCGCCCACATCGACTCTCTGAAGATGGAGAGTGAGTCCAGCGCCCCAGGAGAGCAGCCCCAGTTTCTGGGAGTCAGGTAGGGAGGGATACGGGGTTTGTATGAGTGAGGAGAGATATAGCGGGTGTGGGTGACAGGGTGAGTGTGTTAGAGGTTGATGTTGATGTTTGTTCTAACGTGTGTGTGTGTGTGTGTGTGTTTTACAGGGAGCAGAGGTTGACGGGTATTCTGGTGTTTGTCTTAACTGGAGTTTCCATCTTCCTGGCTCCTGTCCTTCAGGTGAGTCAGTGAGAGAATGGGCCTCCACATCACATAGTGGGTGGCGTTATGGAGGATAGTGTTAACCTGTATATTGTGTTTCCCCCCAGTACATCCCCATGCCTGTTCTCTACGGTGTCTTCCTCTACATGGGAGTAGCCTCACTTGCAGGAATACAGGTACATTTGTGTGTGTGTGTATGTGCACTCGTATGCGTGTCTGTCTGTCTGTTTGTGTGTGTGTGTGTGTGTGTGTGTGTGTGTGTGTGTGTGTGTGTGTGTGTGTGTGTGTGTGTGTGTGTGTGTGTGTGTGTGTGTGTGTGTGTGTGTGTGTGTGTGTGTGTGTATATCTGCACGCACACACGCGTGTATGTGTGTGTGTGTACTCACCCACCTCCTCTCTCCCTCCTAGTTCTGGGAGCGTATCAAGCTGTACCTGATGCCAGCCAAGCACCAGCCAGACTTCTCCTTCCTGCGTCACGTTCCCCTGAGGAGAGTCCATCTCTTCACCCTGGTCCAGATTATCTGTCTGGCTGTCCTCTGGACCCTCAAGTCTACTGTAGCGGCCATCATCTTCCCTGTCATGGTGATCGCTCTGTGTGTGTGTCTGCGTTGGAGGGGTAGTGTCGTGGAAGTTCAATACCAGCGACAACCGGAAGTCAATATTAAATGAGTCATTCTTTATTATCAGCAAGCTGGAGAGGTTCCAAACCAACTGAATGCAGCATAGAACACGTCGGTCGGGAGAGTCCCATTAGTTCTCCAATATACTGCTTACGCAGACAGGTCATATTTGCATGATTTACATGATTCATTAGTCATAACAAATTCATCCTTAACGTTTGGTTCATGCATGCGACCGACCAATACCTCATGAGGCTTCTTCTCTCCAAGCTGAGACCTTGAAACGGAGATATCCCTTGGTTCTGGGCGTGCTGCCAAATTGCTTAGACGGATGGTGAGGATTCCTCCCAGGCACGATCAATCAGTCACCTGCATGAACCCAGTCAAATTGGTTATTAGAAACAAACATAAAATGTTCCTTCACACTCCTCTCCTTGGCAATCAGTAATTAGTACCGGGAGGTGTGCTCTTCACCTCTACAAGGCAATTAGTGTTAGTACTTCAGTCTACCCTGTTTTCTCAGCGGCGGTCTCATCGCCAAACTAAGCCACTGAAACAAAGGCGCTTCGAACGAGTTGTTCGGCCGAGTTGTTTGAGGAAGGAATGAGAGGAAGACTCCACACCACTCTCTCATTTGACTATCTTACCTAGTTATTTTCAGATGATTTCATTTTGCTCTTTTGTAGCTTTGGCAACTATGTGTGTGTGTTTCTATACATGTTCCCTCCTCTCCCTGTAGGCTTTACAGACCTTTTAATTTAGTGTACCCTGCGCACATAACCCATGTGAAATTCCTGGTCTCTGGCAGCGTTTGGAACTGCCGATCTGTGGTCAAGACCGCTGAGTACATCTCAGCCTATGCTGCCCTTCAGTCCCTTGACTTGGCCCTGACGGAGACATGGATCACACCAGAGAAAGCTGCTACTCCAGCCGCTCGCTCTTCATCTGATTACGTTTTCTCTCATAGTCCGAGAGCATCTGGTCGTGGTGGTGGTGGCCACGGGCTACGAATTCCTCCTAAGTGGAGATTTTCTCTTTTCTCCCGCACACCTGTCCATCTCCTCATTTAAATTCCATGCTGTCACTTGTCCACTCAAGCTTAACATTGTTGCTATCTATCACCCACTAGGTCCCCTAAGAGTTCCTCAATGAGCTCGGTGAGCTCATTTCCTGATGATGGCTCACCGCTCTTCGTACTCGCGACTTCAACCTCCCTACGTCTGCCTTCAATGAATTTCTCTCTAACTCTTTCTTCACTCTCCTTGCCGCTTTTGACCTGACCCGATCCCAGTCTCTTCCCACTCACAAGGCAGGCAATAGGCTTGACCTCATCTTTAATGGAGGCTGTTCGCCTATTAATCTCACTGCAACCACCCCCCCCCCTCCAAGTCTCTGATCACTACTGTGTTTCCTTTTCTGTCTCCCTCTCCTCCAACACTAGCCACTCTGCCCCTACCCAGACGGTCATGCGCCGTTGCAGTCTTCACTCCCTCTCTCCCACTATTCTCATCCTATTATCTCTCACTTCTGCTTAATCCTTCTCCCCCCTCTGTATCCGAATTCCTCCTCTTCAATCCTACTCTCCTCCCTTTCCACATCCTATGACTTGCTCTGTCCCCCTTTTCTCCCGGCCGGCTCGGGCCTCCCCCTCCGAGTGACTCATTGCAAGCTTAAAGAAGAGGGCTGCGGGAAGCTGAGCGAAAATGGAGGGAAACTAAACTTCCGGAGGACCTATCATCCTTTCACTTCCTCATCTCTACCTTCTCGTCCTCTGTATCTGCTGCTAAAACCACTTTCTGTCACTCTAACCCTAGGAAACTCTTTTCGACTTTCTCCTTAATCCCCCCCCCCTCTCCGCAGATGACTTAGCCAACCACTTTGAAAAGAAGGTTAACGACATCCGCTCCTCATTCACTCAGCCTATAGAGTCGATTGATCCCACTCACACAAAACTACCCTACACCTTTCTCCCCTCTCTCTTCAGATAAAATCTTGCAACTACTGAGGTCCAGCCACCCAACAACCTGCCCGCTCGACCCCATCTCTGGAGACCTCCCATTTCTCACTGCCCTCATCAACTCCTCCTTGACCATCCCCTCTGACTTCAAACTGCCCAGAGTCGCTCCCCTCCTCAAGAAATCAGCACTCGGTCCGTTCTTTCATTTTCAAAACACTTGAGCATGCTGTCTCTAACCAACTCTCTCGCTATCTCTCAGAACGATCTTCTTGACCCTAACCCTGCTCCTCTCTGTGTCACAGAGGCTCTCCGCACTGCCAACGCTGACTCTCTCTCCTCTGTTCTCATCCTCCGAGATGTATCCACTGCCTTTAAAACAGTGAACCATTAGATCCTCCTCTCCACCCTCTCAGGGATGGGCATCTCAGGCTTTTCACACTCTTGAATTTCATCCTACCTGGCACGCCGCTCCTACCAATTGGCGACACGTATCTCTGTGTGCCTGGCACACTCGCTGTTGGCTCGGCTCCCCACTTGTGCCATCAAACCCCTGCAACGTATTCAGAATGCTGCAGCCCGCCTGGTGTTCAACCTTCCCAAAATTCTCATCCTGCTCCTCCACACACTCCACTGGCTTTCAGTCGAAGCTAACATGCCACTACAAGACCATGATACTTGCCTATGGCACAGCAGGAGGAACAGCCCCTCCCTACCTTCAGGCTATGCTCAAACCCTACACCCCAAAAAAACTATGTTCTGTCACCTCTGGTCACTTGGCCCTCCCACTCCTACGAGAGGGCAGCTCCCACTCAGCCCAGTCCGCGCTCTTTTCTGTCCTGGCACCCTAATAGTGGAACCAGCTTCCCCCTGAAGCTAGGACAGCAGAGTCAAATCAAAATCATATTTAATTTGTCACATACACATGGTTAGCAGATGTTAATGTGAGTGTGGCGAAATGCTTGTGCTTCTAGTTCCGACCATGCAGTAATATCTAACAAGTAATCTAACCTAACAATTTCACAACAACTACCTTATACACACACAAGTGTAAAGGAATGAATACGAATATGTACATAAAAATACATGAACGGGTGATGGCCAAACGGCATAGGCAAGATGCAGTAGATGGTATAGAGTACAGTATATATATATATATATATGAGATGGGTAATGTAGGGTATGAAAACATTATATAAAGTGGCATTGTTTAAAGTGGCTAGTGATACATTTAATTACATCAAGACGGCAAGATGCAGTAGATGGTATAGCATACATTATATAAAGTGGCATTGTTTAAAGTGGCTAGTGATACATTTATTACATCAATTTTTCCATTATTAAAGTGGCTAGAGTTGAGTCAGTGTGTTGGCAGCAGCCACTCAATGTTAGTGATGGCTGTTTAACAGTCTGATGGCCTTGAGATAGAAGCTGTTTTTCAGTCTCTCGGTCCACGCTTTGATGCACCTGTACTGACCTCGCTTCTGGATGATAGCGGGGTGAACAGGCAGTGGCTCGGATGGTTGTTGTCCTTGATAATCTTTTTGACCTTCCTGTGACATCGGGTGGTGTAGGTGTCCTGGGGGGCAGGTAGTTTGCCCCCGGTGATGCGTTGTGCAGACCTCACTACCCTCTGGAGAGCCTTACGGTTATGGGCGGAGCAGACCTCACTACCCTCTGGAGAGCCTTACGGTTGTGGGCGGAGCAGACCTCACTACCCTCTGGAGAGCCTTACGGTTGTGGGCGGAGCAGACCTCACTACCCTCTGGAGAGCCTTACGGTTGTGGGCGGAGCAGACCTCACTACCCTCTGGAGAGCCTTACGGTTGTGGGCGGAGCAGACCTCACTACCCTCTGGAGAGCCTTACGGTTATGGGCGGAGCAGACCTCACTACCCTCTGGAGAGCCTTACGGTTATGGGCGGAGCAGACCTCACTACCCTCTGGAGAGCCTTACGGTTATGGGCGGAGCAGACCTCACTACCCTCTGGAGAGCCTTACGGTTGTGGGCGGAGCAGACCTCACTACCCTCTGGAGAGCCTTACGGTTATGGGCGGAGCAGACCTCACTACCCTCTGGAGAGCCTTACGGTTATGGGCGGAGCAGACCTCACTACCCTCTGGAGAGCCTTACGGTTATGGGCGGAGCAGACCTCACTACCCTCTGGAGAGCCTTACGGTTATGGGCGGAGCAGACCTCACTACCCTCTGGAGAGCCTTACGGTTATGGGCGGAGCAGACCTCACTACCCTCTGGAGAGCCTTACGGTTATGGGCGGAGCAGACCTCACTACCCTCTGGAGAGCCTTACGGTTATGGGCGGAGCAGACCTCACTACCCTCTGGAGAGCCTTACGGTTATGGGCGGAGCAGACCTCACTACCCTCTGGAGAGCCTTACGGTTATGGGCGGAGCAGACCTCACTACCCTCTGGAGAGCCTTACGGTTATGGGCGGAGCAGACCTCACTACCCTCTGGAGAGCCTTACGGTTATGGGCGGAGCAGACCTCACTACCCTCTGGAGAGCCTTACGGTTATGGGCGGAGCAGACCTCACTACCCTCTGGAGAGCCTTACGGTTATGGGCGGAGCAGACCTCACTACCCTCTGGAGAGCCTTACGGTTATGGGCGGAGCAGACCTCACTACCCTCTGGAGAGCCTTACGGTTATGGGCGGAGCAGACCTCACTACCCTCTGGAGAGCCTTACGGTTGTGGGCGGAGCAGACCTCACTACCCTCTGGAGAGCCTTACGGTTATGGGCGGAGCAGACCTCACTACCCTCTGGAGAGCCTTACGGTTATGGGCGGAGCAGACCTCACTACCCTCTGGAGAGCCTTACGGTTGTGGGCGGAGCAGACCTCACTACCCTCTGGAGAGCCTTACGGTTATGGGCGGAGCAGACCTCACTACCCTCTGGAGAGCCTTACGGTTGTGGGCGGAGCAGACCTCACTACCCTCTGGAGAGCCTTACGGTTATGGGCGGAGCAGACCTCACTACCCTCTGGAGAGCCTTACGGTTATGGGCGGAGCAGACCTCACTACCCTCTGGAGAGCCTTACGGTTGTGGGCAGAGCAGACCTCACTACCCTCTGGAGAGCCTTACGGTTATGGGCGGAGCAGACCTCACTACCCTCTGGAGAGCCTTACGGTTGTGGGCGGAGCAGACCTCACTACCCTCTGGAGAGCCTTACGGTTATGGGCGGAGCAGACCTCACTACCCTCTGGAGAGCCTTACGGTTATGGGCGGAGCAGACCTCACTACCCTCTGGAGAGCCTTACGGTTGTGGGCGGAGCAGACCTCACTACCCTCTGGAGAGCCTTACGGTTGTGGGCGGAGCAGACCTCACTACCCTCTGGAGAGCCTTACGGTTGTGGGCGGAGCAGACCTCACTACCCTCTGGAGAGCCTTACGGTTATGGGCGGAGCAGACCTCACTACCCTCTGGAGAGCCTTACGGTTGTGGGCGGAGCAGACCTCACTACCCTCTGGAGAGCCTTACGGTTGTGGGCGGAGCAGACCTCACTACCCTCTGGAGAGCCTTACGGTTGTGGGCGGAGCAGACCTCACTACCCTCTGGAGAGCCTTACGGTTATGGGCGGAGCAGACCTCACTACCCTCTGGAGAGCCTTACGGTTGTGGGCGGAGCAGACCTCACTACCCTCTGGAGAGCCTTACGGTTATGGGCGGAGCAGACCTCACTACCCTCTGGAGAGCCTTACGGTTATGGGCGGAGCAGACCTCACTACCCTCTGGAGAGCCTTACGGTTGTGGGCGGAGCAGACCTCACTACCCTCTGGAGAGCCTTACGGTTGTGGGCGGAGCAGACCTCACTACCCTCTGGAGAGCCTTACGGTTGTGGGCGGAGCAGACCTCACTACCCTCTGGAGAGCCTTACGGTTGTGGGCGTGTGGGAACAGCAGACTGGGATCAGGATTGATTGAATGTCCGTAAACACACCAGCCAGCTGGTCTGTGCATGCTCTGAGGACGCAGCCGGGAATGCCATCTGGGCCTGCAGCCTTACGAGGGTTAACACGTTTAACCTCTCTGGGATATGTGGGAGGGTAGCGTCCCACCTCGCCAACAGCCAGTGAAAGTGCAGGGCGCCAAATTCAAAACAACAAAAATCTCATAATTAAAATTCCTCAAGCATACAAGTGTTTTACACCATTTTAAAGATACAATTCATTCATTAATCCATTCATTCATTAATCCAGCCACAGTGTATGATTTCAAAAAGGCTTTACAGCGAAAGCACCACAAATTATTATGTTAGGTCACCACCAAGTCACAGAAAAACACAGCAATTTTTCCTGCCAAAGAGAGTCACCAAAAGCACAAATGGAGATAAAATGAATCACTAACCTTTGATGATCTTCATCAGATGACACTCATAGGACTTCATGTTACACAATACATGTATGTTTTGTTCGCTAAAGTGCATACTTATATAAAAAAATCTCATTTTACATTGGCACGTTACGTTCAGTAGTTCTAAAACATGCGGTGATTGTGCAGAGAGCCACATTAATTTACAGAAACACTCATCATAAATGTTGATGAAAATACAAGTGTTATACATGGAATTAGAGATATGGATATGTGGGAAGCTAGCGTCCCACCTGACCAAAAGCCAGGGAAAATGCAGAGCGCCAAATTCAAATAAATTATGAAAAATCTAACTTTCATTAAATCACACATGCAAGATAGCAAATTAAAGGTTCACTTGTTGTGAATCCAGCCAACATGTCAGATTTCAAAAAGGCTTTTCGGAAAAAGCAAACGATGCTATTATCTGAGGATAGCACCTCTGTAAACAAAGAGAGAAAAGTATATTTCAACCCTGCAGTCGTGACACAAAACGCAGAAATAAAAACATAATTCATACCTTACCTTTGACGAGCTTCTTTTGTTGGCACTCCAATATGTCTCATAAACATCACAAACGGTCCTTTTGTTTCTATTAATTCTGTCGATATATATCCAAAATGTCCATTTATTTGGCGTGCTTGATCCAGAAAAACACTGATTCCAACTTGCCCAACGTGACTACAAAATATCTCAAAAGTTACCTGTAAACTTTGCCAAAAAAATTCAAACTACTTTTGTAATACAACTTTAGGTATTTTTTAACGTAAATAATCAATAAAATTGAAGACGGGATTATCTGTGTTCAATACAGGAGGAAAACAAACTGTAGCTAGCTTTTTTGTCACACGCCTCTATCTAACAGTACACTTCAAGTGACCCTTGTTCAAGATAGCCATACATCCTCATTACACAAAGGAAAAACATCAACCAATTTCTAAAGACTGTTGACATCCAGTGGAAGCGATAGGAACTGCAAGAAGGTCCCTTAGACATCTGGATTCCCAATGAAAACCCATTGAAAAGAGAGTGACCTCAACAACAAAAAATCTGAATGGTTTGTCCTTGGGGTTTTGCCTGCTAAATAAGGTCTGTTATACTCACAGACATGATTCAAACAGTTTAGAAACTTCAGAGTGCTTTCTATCCAAATCTACTAATAATGTGCATATCTTATCTTCTGAGGATGAGTAGCAGGCAGTTGAATTTGGGCATGCATTTCATCCGGATGTGAAAATACTGCCCCGTCACCAAGAAGTTAATGCAACTGCTGTGTCAGATTTTTAAAAAGCATTACGGAAAATGCAAACCATGCAATAATCTGAGTACAGCGTTCAGACAACAAAGCAGCTAAAAAGATATCCGCCATATTGTGTAGTCAACATTAGTCAGAAATAGCATCATAAATATTCACTTACCTTTGATGATCTTCATCAGATTGCACTCCCAGGAATCCCAGTTCCACAATAAATGTTTGATTTGTTCGATAAATTATTAACTTTATGTCCGAATAGCTTCTTATGTTAGGGCGTTTGGTAAACAAATCCAAACGCATGTTCAAGTCCAGCCGAACATCATACGAAAAGTTCAAAAAGTTATATTACTGGTCGTAGAAACTTGACAAACTAAGTATAGAATCAATCTTTAGGATGTTTTGTGTCATAAATTCCATTGTCTGTAGAAAAGCAATTGAACGAGAGCTAACTCTCTTGCGACAGCGCCTCACTAGCCTGTGGCACTCTGCCAGACACCTGGCTCAATCCCCTCTCATTCGCCCCCACTTCCCAGTAGAAGCCTCAAACAAAGTTCTAAAAACTGTTGACGTCTAGTGGAAGCCTTGGGAAGTGCAATATGACCCCATGTACACTGTATATTGGAATGGCAAAGAGTTGAAAAACAACAAACTTCAGAATTCCCACATCCTGGTTGGATTTTTCTCAGGTTTTCGCCTGCCATATAAGTTCTGTTATACTCACAGGCATCATTCAAACAGTTTTATAATCTTCAGAGTGTTCTCTATCCAATATTACTAATAATATGCATATATTCGCATTTGGGGCAGAGTAGCAGGCAGTTTACTCTGGGCACCTTATTCATCCAAGCTACTCAATACTGCCCCCCTTTCACCAAGAAGTTAAATGTTTTACTCACGTTGGCTACAGTGTAGGAGAGCCTGCAGGTTTTGGTAGAGGGCTGTAGCACTGTATTGTCCTCAAAGCGAGCAAAGAAGTTGTTTAGTCTGTCTGGGAGCAAGACATCCTGGTCCACGACGGGGCTGGTTTTTCTTTTGTAGTCCGTGATTGACTGTAGACCCTGCCACATACCTCTCGTGTCTGAGCCATTGAATTGCGAATCAACATTGTCTCTAGACTGACGCTTAGCTTGTTTGATTGCCTTGCAGAGGGAATAGCTACACTGTTTGTATTCGGTCTGTCATGTCTTGTTATGTCTGTTCCTGTCCTTTCTCTTCACTCTGTCTCTCTCTGCTGGTCTTTTTAGGTTACCTTCTCTGTCTCTCATTCTTCAGCTGTTCTACATCTCCCCTAACTAGCTCATTCACTATTTCCCACCTGTTCTCTCTTCCCCCTCTGATTAGGTCTCTATTTCTCTCTCTGTTCCTGCTACTTTCAGTGTCTGATTCTTGTTTGTGTTTTTGATGCCAGAAGCAAGCTGTCGTCCCGTTTGCTTCCACCTTGTCCTATCCTGTCGGAGTCCGCCTGGCAGGTGCATCCTGCATTATACTAACGTTCTTTTTGTTCCATTGACTACGTTGGAAGAGGATTTATGCCATTCCTGTTTTTTCATTAAAGAACTCTGTTTTCTGTTAAAACCGCTTTTGGGTCTTCACTCAAGTACATAACAGAAGAATCAGACCAAGAATGGACCCAGCGGCTCCGGACCCTTTTCACTCCGCCGTCGAGATCCAGGGAGCGATGCTAGGCAGACACGAGGAGGAATTGTCTGCTGCTCGACATGCCGTTGAAACCCTGGCCGTCCAAGTCTCCGACCTCACAAGACAGGTTCACCAACTCCACCTCGATCCACCGCCCACTTCCAGGGTTTCCGAGTCTCCGGAGCCCAGGATCAACAACCCGCCGTGTTACTCTGGGGAGCCCACTGAGTGCCGCTCATTCCTCACTCAGTGTGATGTGGTGTTCTCTCTCCAGCCCAACACTTACTCCAGGAGCGCAGCCCGCATCGCCTACGTCATTTCTCTCCTTACCGGACGGGCGCGTGAGTGGGGCACGGCAATCTGGGAGGCGAGGGCTGAGTGTATTAACCAGTATCAGGACTTTAAGGAGGAGATGATACGGGTTTTTGACCGTTCTGTTTTTGGGGAGGAGGCTTCCAGGGCCCTGTCTTCCCTATGTCAGGGGAATCGATCCATAACGGATTATTCTATTGAGTTTCGCACTCTCGCTGCCTCTAGTGACTGGAACGAGCCGGCTTTGCTCGCTCGTTTTCTGGAGGGTCTCCTCGTCGAGGTTAAGGATGAGATCCTCTCCCGGGAGGTTCCTTCCAGTCTGGACTCCTTAATAGCTCTCGCTATTCGCATAGAGCGACGGTTTGATCTTCGTCGCCGAGCTCGTGGAAAGGAGCTCGCGTTCTCCGTTGCTCCCCTCTCCACATCACTGCCACCTGCCGCATCACTGCCACCCTCCTCCGCCGGCTCGGATGCTGAGCCTATGCAGCTGGGGGGTATCCGCATCTCGGCCAAGGAGAAGGAACGGAGAATCACCAGTCGCCTCTGTCTCTACTGCGGCTCCGCTGGTCATTTTGTCACCTCATGTCCAGTAAAAGCCAGAGCTCATCAGTAAGAGGAGGGCTACTGGTGAGCGCAACTACTCAGGCCTCTCCTTCTGGATCACGCACTACCTTTCCGGTCCATCTCCGCTGGCCCGGTTCATCTGCTTCCTGCAGTGCCTTGATAGACTCTGGGGCGGAGGGCTGTTTTATGGACGAGACCTGGGCTCGGGAACATGACATTCCTCTCAGACAGTTAGGGGAGCCCACGGCCTTGTTCGCTTTAGATGGTAGTTCTCTCCCCAAGATTCAGCGTGAGACGCTGCCTTTAACCCTCACTGTCTCTGGTAATCATAGCGAAACCATTTCTTTTTTAATTTTTCGTTCACCTTTTACACCTGTTGTTTTGGGTCATCCCTGGCTAGTGCGCCATAACCCTTCTATTAATTGGTCTAGTAATACTATCCTATCCTGGAATGTTTCTTGTCATGTGACCTGTTTAATGTCTGCTATCCCTCCTGTTTCCTCTGTCTCTTCTTCACAGGAGGAGCCTGGCGATTTGACAGGGGTGCCGGAGGAGTATCACGATCTGCGCACGGTGTTCAGTCGTTCCAAGGCCACTTCTCTCCCTCCACACCGGTCGTATGACTGTAGTATTGATCTCCTTCCGGGAACTACTCCCCCGGGGTAGATTATACTCTCTGTCGGCTCCCGAACGTAAGGCTCTCGAGGATTATTTGTCGGTTTCGCTCGACGCCGGTACCATAGTCTCCTCCTCCTCTCCCGCCGGAGCGGGGTTTTTTTTTGTTCAGAAGAAGGACGGGTCCCTGCGCCCATGCGTGGATTATCGAGGGCTGAATGACATAACAGTTAAGAATCGTTATCCGCTTCCTCTTATGTCTTCAGCCTTCGAGATCCTGCAGGGAGCCAGGTTTTTCACCAAATTGGACCTTCGTAACGCCTACCATCTCGTGCGCATCAGGGAGGGGGACGAGTGGAAGACGGCGTTTAACACTCCGTTAGGGCACTTTGAATACCGGGTTCTTCCTTTCGGCCTCGTTAACGCTCCAGCTGTCTTTCAGGCACTAGTTAACGACGTCCTGAGAGACATGCTGAACATTTTTGTTTTCGTTTACATGGACGATATCCTGATTTTTTCACCGTCTCTCTCGATTCATGTTCAGCACGTGCGACGCGTCCTCCAGCGCCTTTTGGAGAACTGTCTTTATGTGAAGGCTGAGAAGTGCACTTTTCATGCCGCCTCTGTCCCTTTCTCGGTTCCGTTATTTCCGCTGAGGGCATTAAGATGGATCCCGCTAAGGTCCAGGCTGTCATTGATTGGCCCGTTCCTAAGTCACGCGTCGAGCTGCAGCGCTTTCTGGGCTTCGCTAATTTCTATCGTCGTTTCATCCGTAATTTCGGTCAGGTGGCAGCTCCCCTCACAGCCCTTACTTCTGTTAAGACGTGCTTTAAGTGGTCCGTTTCCGCCCAGGGAGCTTTTGATCTTCTTAAGAATCGTTTTACATCCGCACCTATTCTTGTTACACCTGACATCTCTAGTCAGTTTGTTGTTGAGGTTGACGCGTCAGAGGTGGGCGTGGGAGCCATTCTTTCTCAGCGCTCTCTCTCTGACGGCAAGGTCCATCCTTGCGCGTTTTTCTCTCATCGCTTATCGCCGTCAGAACGTAACTATGATGTTGGTAATCGCGAACTGCTCGCCATCCGCTTAGCCCTAGGCGAATGGCGACAGTGGTTGGAGGGGGCGACCGTTCCTTTTGTCGTTTGGACTGACCATAGGAATCTTGAGTACATCCGTTCAGCCAAACGACTTAATGCGCGTCAGGCTCGTTGGGCTCTGTTTTTCGCTCGTTTCGAGTTTGTTATTTCTTATCGTCCGGGCTCAAAAACACCAAGCCTGATGCTTTATCTCGTCTCTTCAGTTCTTCTGAGGTCTCCACCGACCCCGAGGGATTCTCCCTGAGGGGCGTGTTGTCGGGTTGACTGTCTGGGGAATTGAGAGGCAGGTAAAGCAAGCACTCGCTCACACTCCGTCGCCGCGAGCTTGTCCTAGGAACCTTCTGTTCGTTCCCGTTCCTACTCGTCCGGCCGTTCTTCAGTGGGCCCACTCTGCCAAGTTAGCCGGCCACCCCGGCGTTCGGGGTACGCTCGCTTCCATTCGCCAGCGTTTCTGGTGGCCCACTCGGGAACGTGACGCGCGTCGATTTGTCGCCGCTTGTTCGGTCTGCGCGCAGACTAAATCTGGGAACTCTCCTCCTGCCGGCCGTCTCAGACCGCTTCCCATTCCCTCTCGACCGTGGTCTCACATCGCTTTAGATTTTATCACCGGACTGCCTTCATCAGCGGGGAAGACAGTTATTCTTACGGTTGTCGATAGATTCTCTAAGGCGGCTCATTTCATTCCTCTCGATAAGCTCCCTTCTGCTAAGGAGACGGCTCAGATCATTATCGAGAATGTTTTCCGAATTCATGGCCTTCCGTCTGACGTCGTTTCCGACAGAGGCCCGCAGTTCACGTCTCAATTTTGGAGGGAGTTTTGCCGTTTGATTGGGGCTTCCGTCAGTCTCTCGTCCGGCTTTCATCCCCAGTCTAACGGTCAAGCCGAACGGGCCAATCAGACTGTTGGTCGCATTTACGCAGTCTTTCTTTTCGTAACCCTGCGTCTTGGTCAGAACAGCTCCCCTGGGCAGAGTACGCCCACAACTCGCTTCCCTCGTCTGCTACCGGTCTATCCCCTTTTCAGAGTAGCCTCGGGTACCAGCCTCCGCTGTTCTCATCTCAGCTCGCCGAGTCCTGCGTCCCCTCCGCTCAGGCTTTTGTCCAGCGTTGCGAGCGCACCTGGAAGGGGGTCAGGTCAGCACTTTGCCGTAATAGGGCGCAGACTGTGAGGGCCGCTAATAAGCGTAGGACCAAGAGTCCTAGATATTGTTGCGGTCAGAGAGTATGGCTCTCCACTCAGAACCTTCCCCTTAAGACAGCTTCTCGCAAGTTGGCCCCGCGGTTCATTGGTCCGTTCCGTATTTCTCAGGTCATTAATCCTGTCGCAGTGCGACTTCTTCTCCCGCGCTATCTTCGTCGCGTTCACCCGGTCTTCCATGTCTCCTGTGTTAAGCCCGTTCTTCGCGCCCCGCTCGTCCCTCCCCCCCCATCCTTGTCGAGGGCGCACCCATCTACAGGGTTCGTAAGATTTTGGACATGCGCCCTCGGGGCCGTGGTCATCAGTACCTAGTGGATTGGGAGGGGTACGGTCCTGAGGAGAGGAGTTGGGTTCCCTCTCGGGACGTGCTGGACCGTTCGCTGATCGATGATTTCCTCCGTTGCCGCCAGGTTTCCTCCTCGAGTGCGCCAGGAGGCGCTCGGTGAGTGGGGGGTACTGTCATGTCTTGTTATGTCTGTTCCTGTCCTTTCTCTTCACTCTGTCTCTCTCTGCTGGTCTTTTTAGGTTACCTTCTCTGTCTCTCATTCTTCAGCTGTTCTACATCTCCCCTAACTAGCTCATTCACTCTTTCCCACCTGTTCTCTCTTCCCCCTCTGATTAGGTCTCTATTTCTCTCTCTGTTCCTGCTACTTTCAGTGTCTGATTCTTGTTTGTGTTTTTGATGCCAGAAGCAAGCTGTCGTCCCGTTTGCTTCCACCTTGTCCTATCCTGTCGGAGTCCGCCTGGCAGGTGCATCCTGCATTATACTAACGTTCTTTTTGTTCCATTGACTACGTTGGAAGAGGATTTATGCCATTCCTGTTTTTTCATTAAAGAACTCTGTTTTCTGTTAAAACCGCTTTTGGGTCTTCACTCAAGTACATAACACGGTCATGTTTCCGGTCACCTTGCCCTGATTAAAAGCAGCGGTCCCTGCCCATCTTCCGAAAACATCCAAAACCCTGCTTCTACAAAGAGTATCTTAAATAATCCCACAGCATCCGCCCCCTTCGCATCCCCTTCTCACGCCAGACCACGACGCCCCCCCCCCCCAAAAAACAACAACCCACATGCACTTGACTTTTTCCCCGTTTACTAGCTCTGACTTTTGTGATAGCTACTTTATTGTACTTACTATGATTGTGATACAGTATGTGGTTGTCCCACCTAGCTATCTTAAGATGAATGCACTAACTATAAGTTGCTCTGGATAAAAACGTCTGCTAAATTAAGAAAATGTCAATGTAAAAAAACATTCCTTACCCCGGGACACTTCAACTGGTGACTATCCGGGAGAATAAAATAAAGGAGCGCTCTGCTTGCCACATAAATCTGACATATTTATTGACGGGATCAGTAGTCAGATTTATGCAGCAAGCAGAGCGCTCCTTTTCTTTCTTCCCCCGGGATAGAGTACCGGTGGGAGGATCCTGGGGTAAGGAATGTTTTGGGGATTTTCCAAATCCCACCTTTTACATTTAAGCTGGGCTGAAGCGCGTTTGGTTATACCTTCTTTCCTATTGTAAATGTGAGCCGGTGCATAGATTGATGGGGATACGTACCCTTTTTTTTCTCGATGTGTAGATCCTGGGTCTGATGGTGGTGCGTAAGATGATGGACCTGATGTTCTCTCAACACGACCTGGCCTGGCTGGACGACATCCTGCCGGAGAAAGACAAGAAGAAGGAGAAGGGTGGGAAGAAAAAGAAAGACCACAAAAGGACCAAAGCAGCAGAGCCGGAGAGCGACGAGGAGGTGAGAGACGAGGACTAGCAGACGCACACACACACAGTGCCAGAATGGCAGTGGGAGTAGGATGTAATGGTGGTGTGGTGTGTAGGAGTGGCTCCATCTGTTTTGTTGAGTGTTTTATATCGATGTGTGTTGTTCCTCAGATTGTTATCTCTGACTAATACCTTTCTCTTTTCTCTGTCCCACAGTGTTGCTGAAAAGGCACTGTATAACACTTACTATTGCCTGTTTGTCTGCCTCGATGTTGGTTGGTCTGTCTTTGGGTGTGTGGGTGTGTCCTGATGTCTTTCTCCCTCCCACTTTTACCTGCATGGTTCAATCCTGTCTTTGTAGTAGAATTGGTCCGTTTTGCTTAGATTTAAGCATGCAATGTGTGTGTGAGCGTGTGCTTGGATGTGTGTGTGTGTATTTGGGGCATCATCCCTCACGTCTCTGTTAAGCCACTCCTCTGTCAGTTCCTCCTGCATGCTGATAGTTTCCCCCCTCTGCCACAGCCCAAGAGTCCCCTCCCTCCTCCAATGAAGATACCCATGGACACCATAGACCTGCCTTCAGCACCTGACCCCTCTGTAACCCCACCCACCCAGCCCCCGGTCTGACTGTGAGTAAACCTCTCTTTTGAGGGACCCAATGAATGTGGACTGTTGTATGTATTACTGTGATGTCATTATTGTGCGACAGATAGAGCACATAATACTGTGATGTTACTGTTGTATGTTATGAGACACTGAAGGTTTTATATATATTTTTGTCCTCCCTCACCAATTCTTACCTCTGCCATTCAACCGTGTGTGTGTGTGTGTGTGTGTGTGTGTGTGTGTGTGTGTGTGTGTGTGTGTGTGTGTGTGTGTGTGTGTGTGTGTGTGTGTGTGTGTGTGTGTGTGTGTGTGTGTGTGTGTGTGTGTGTGTGTGTGTGTGTGCAGGAGAAGAACGTTTACATTAGTGTAAATCCAGATGGAAGTCACCGGATGCATCCCCCCCGGCCCTGACGCACACACACACACCGGCTGGGGACTACACTGCCAGAATGTCCACACCTATGACTACTGACACACACATGTAAAAACACACACGCACGCATACATCCACTTACTACTGCCAGCTAGACTACTGACAACTACTGTATAATCCCACGCACAGCTAATAACTATTAGCAAACATCCATTTACTATTACTATTCTTTACCACTGTTTTTACTTAAAAAAAAAAACGTAATACACATTGAATTTCATATAAATGTATACAAATATTCTATAAAATGTAGATATGATGTGATATTTAACATGTAAACATATGTCTATTACATTCAGCTGGATAGTAGTTAGTTATTATACTTTTAAACATTGTACAAATCACAGTACGGTCTGGGAGACATACCCAGACACATGAATCACACGCCGCTCAGAACCATAAGTCTACTGTCCGAGGCTGTTGGAGCATAGATCGCGGTGTGTGGACTGAGGTTTCTTTTCCCTCAACATATTCTCTGATCTCCAGCGCCTGCTTAAAACCACTGGATGCTGTGTGTGTTTTTTCCTGCGCTATCCTTTGGCCCTACTGTAGTTTGTGAGGGCCGACTGACAGTCGTTTAGATACCAGAGCCCATGCACCTGAAACCAATGCAGAAGTATTTTTTTGTGTGTGTTTGTTTTGATGATGTCTCCCGTGTGTAATTTATTCACTGTGTGCCATGTGGTTTGTAGCAGGAACCTCTTGTACTAATGTAACGACGACTCTGAAGGCACAGTTAGCAAAGGAAGGGCTATAGTGTGACGGTAACCCAATATTATAATGCAGTGTTGTTCTGCAAATTGACCACAAGAAGCCATCAGATTGCTATCAATTTGCATGCCCCCAGACCACTGTCTTTTTCCACTGGCACTGACTTTGCTGATAAATACTTTGTTGAGGGAAAATGTACTTGATACCATTGTGATGTGTTGTTGTCTCACCTACAGTAGTTATCTTAAGATGAACGAACTAAGTGTGAAACTATGTTTGTGCATGCTCGTGAGACTGTGATTGTGTGAGCTCACGAGGGTGAGAGCGTGTGTGTGTGTAACCTGGGCTTGTTGCACCTGAATGTGCCTCCCTCAGAGTCCCTCTGCACCTGAAGATCTGCACCCCCTCCCCCCCCCCCACACACACCCCTCACCCCACCAGCTGAATCCCAGGTGAGCCTTACCTACGGATCCTCATCACGCCCTCCTGTTCCCCCGTTCGCCATCCAGGTAGAGTCCGAGGAGACTGTCCTATTCAAGGTGTCACAACCTTTACCCCCGCATTAACCTCTGTCCTCCAAATGGATGCTATCTGACCTCTAAGACTCAACGAGGCCCACAACAATACAAACACTCACACTCTTGTCTCTATTACTTAGGCAACTAAATTGTACTGTAGGTTGACAGCACATACAGTGCCTTGCGAAAGTATTCAGGTCCAAGAATAATTTTGCACGCCCAATTTTTCAGTTTTTGATTTGTTAAAAAAGTTTGAAATATCCAATAAATGTCGCTCTACTTCATGATTGTGTCCCACTTGTTGTTGATTCTTCACAAAAAAATACAGTTTTATATCTTTATGTTTGAAGCCTGAAATGTGGCAAAAGATCGCAAAGTTCAAGGGGGCCGAATACTTTCGCAAGGCACTGTACAGTGGGGAGAACAAGTATTTGATACACTTCCCGATTTTGCAGGTTTTCCTACTTACAAAGCATGTAGAGGTCTGTAATTTGTATCATAGGTACACTTCAACTGTGAGAGACGGAATCTAAAACAAAAATCCAGAAAATCACATTGTATGATTTTTAAGTAATTAATTTGCATTTTATTGCATGACATAAGTATTTGATCACCTACCAACCAGTAAGAATTCCGGCTCTCACAGACCTGTTAGTTTTTCCTTAAGAATCCCTCCTGTTCTCCACTCGTTACCTGTATAAAAGACACCTGTCCACACACTCAATCAAACAGACTCCAACCTCTCCACAATGGCCTCCGCAATAAAATGCAAATTAATTACTTAAAAATCATACAATGTGATTTTCTGGATTTTTGTTTTAGATTCCGTCTCAATTCTATGGCAACAGCTCTGGTGGACATTCCTGCAGTCAGCATGACAATTGAACGCTCTGTGGCAATGTGTTGTGTGATTAAACTGCACATTTTAGAGTGGCCTTTTATTGTCTCCAGCACAAGGTTAATCTGTGTAATGATCATGCTCTTTTGTCAGCTTCTTGATATGCCACACCTGTCAAGTTGATGGATTATCTTGGCAAAGGAGAAATGCTCACCCTAACAGCATAACAGCATCTAACATCCGTAAACGAATTTGTGCACCACATTTTTTTACATGTTTTTTTTGTGTGGATGGAAAATTTCTGGGATATTTTATTTCAGCTCATGAAACGTTGGACAAACAATTTACATGTTGCATTTACATTTTTGTTCTCTGTGTGTGTGTGTCTCTGTCTCTCTCGCTCTCGCTCTCTTTTTTATATATAAATGTATTATAATAATAATGTTTTGGACATAAAATTAAAAGTACATTTAAAAAAACATCTGAAAGTGATGTTAATGTAGATAATCTGTTACCAATTATTCCCACGCATAAATAGAGGCATATGTGATCGTATCCCAATGTAATCCAGGTTTGAAATGATTCTGTTTTTGTCAAATACTGTATCTGTTTGAGCTTCTTGCGGTCAATTTTCAGTGTACAAATTATGTATAACTATTTTCAACTACGTTCAAGAAAAAAATCGAATCGCGGCTGAATGTAATTTGTAACCCCTGGTTTATAGCATTTATTCGTTTTTTTGTGTTCAGTGCATTCACCTTTATGAGTGTATGTGTATACATTTCAGAGTATATTTACTTTGTATTGTAAAGATTTACAAACACATGTTAATAAAATGGTATGCAAATATGCTACAGGTCTTTGATTTTTTTTTTATCCCTGAGAATTTATCCTTTAGCATGTAAACAACCTAGAAACGTCATGGTCTTCTCAGATACGTTTTTAAGGAACACAGAACTAGCATACAAGTAAAGATAATGTTTATTGAAAAAGTTGCCAGCAAACTACATCAGAAATTCCACAACCATTTTCATGACTCTTTGCTCCCTTCTGATTTGCCAGAAATCGTCCCTATTTCCGGTTTGTGATCCAAACACTTCTCTTTTCTGAGCCGAAACAACTGTAGCTCGACGGATCGATAGACAACAACCGTCATGGATGAAATGGCAGAACTCACGGATAAATTCAGCTCATTCACAATGACTCAATTAAACGAGTTGCTTGAAGACGATGAAAAACTAAATGATATTGTCAAAGAAATGGACGAGGTAAGTTCCCATTGTGTTTTGCTAGCGTTAGCTATCCCTAGTAACGCTAACCAGAATCAAAACATCTAGCTAGCTGTGCACTTATGTATGTCGTCATGCAGACCTGGCTTCATTCATAAATTCCTTCTGAATGCATTGAGCAAGCTCATCAACATCCACCTCTGTGCAGCACAGCTGAGAAGCGTGCTCCTTGTACTGTACTCAACATTTGGCACAATATTTATATTGTCGAATCACTTTCGACAATAACCCTGTTTGTGTACATATAGCAGGTCACAAATGGTAATGCGGCATTGTCATTAAGGCACAAATGCAATCTGTTGCCCATTTTTACAGAAGTAATGGACCCACCCGCGTTTAAGAACTGAACAGATTTGAGGGGACCTGGTCCCTGATCTGTCTTATGGTACCTAGTAGTGGTGGTATTTGATCCTATTATATGCTAAGGGAACACACAAGACAACCGGCTATCAGCTCTCTGGAAGGTGCGACATCTGTGAAAAGTTGGGAGAGGTTTTCCTATTGAGTAACCTAGGTGGAGCACACCTCTTTAGTCATCATTTTTGACACATTTAGCACACAGAGCACAGCAGGTTCATACGCAGATATATTACGACTATAAACACCTAGGGCCGGTATTAATGCACGGATCGGTTTGGGTTTTTACTTGACCCTCAATACCGGTATTTGAATGTTTGGTTTGTTAAATGTGAAAAGCAGTGTGTAACGTCCATTTTTATAGTTTACTTCGCTACTTGAGCCATCTATCTCCACTCTCTATGCCGCTTTCCCACACGGACCTAGCCAAGCCCCCCTGTCACTCAAGGAGCGCATTTGACGTTCCTCAACCACGGGACACTTGCGCTCAGTCTGCATGGTCAATGCAGCATATGCAACACTGTTGATGACAACGATGCGGTTGTCACGTTGCTTCTTAATATAAATACACTAGCATTCTATAATTACACTGTTATCTTGTGTTTCTTACATCTGCAAACAGCTAGTTTGTCTTTTGTTAGAAAGTTGTTCCTAAATCTTGTTAGCCGCTAATGCTAATCGCCAGCAAGCTATTAAATGTACTGAGTCAGAGCAAGCGTAATTAGCTATACAGCATGATAATACTAGTGCTGGTGTAGACCTAAATCGGCATGTTGTTTTTGCAACAGTGTCTTCTAAATTAGAGGCAAACGCAAAGCAAGAATATGTTAGCTACTACATAAAGTAGCTCAGAGAACACATTCAATGTAGCCCAAAAAAATACAATGTTGCCAAAGATTATAGGGTCCCCAAGGAAACACCTCTCAACTCATTGGTTCCTTGTCTGTCACAATAACTCCTCCCTGGTATTTTCATTCGTTGTCATGTCAAACAACACTGTATTGAAAGTGCCCACCATTATATTCTAACAATATAATTAGAATATACATTCTATTCCGATGATTCCAACAGTTAACCCAAGTGTTTTGCTCTAAATCGCAAGTCAAATTGCAACATTTGGTTAAAAATAAGACCCAGATTACTTGCACATATCGTGCAGCCCAAGTGGCAGTGTGGAGATGAATTGAACAGTACGAAGCAATCAGTATGGAGAAAGACCCATTGAAATCACTTAGAATGTATGTGTTGCCACCCTAGGGTCACTCACTACTCATAATGCAAATTTAGAACATTTCTTATTAAAAAACATAAATAAAAAATGACGCTATGGTGTTATTTTATTTTTAATACAGTGCTATAATATTTTGGCCATATCGCCCAGCCCTATAAACACCTCTCACAGCGGGTTGACATCTGGTTAAACAAGATATACTTTATTAGTCCATGCAAGATGGACATTTGTCGTCTTCTTTTTTATTTTTATTTAACCAGGTAGGCTAGTAAATGAGAACTTGTTCTCAACAACTGCGACCTGGCCAAGATAAATCAAATCAACTTTTATTTGTCAAGTACACATGGTTAGCAGATGTTAATGCGAGTGTAGCGAAATGCTTGTGCTTCCAGTTCCGACAATGCAGTAATAACCAACAAGTAATCTAACTAACAATTCCAAAACTAATTTCTTATACACAGTGTAAGGGGATAAAGAATATGCACATGAAGATATGAATGAGTGATGGTGCAGAGCAGCATAGGCAAGATACAGTAGATGGTATCGAGTACAGTATATACATATGAGATGAGTATGTAAACAAAGTGGCATAGTTAAAGTGGCTAGTGATACATGTATTACATAAGGAAGCAGTAGATGATTGAGTACAGTATATACGTATACATATGAGATGAATAATGTAGGGTATGTAAACATTATATTAGGTAGCATTGTTTAAAGTGGCTAGTGATATATTTTACATCCTTTCCCATCAATTCCCATTATTGAAGTGGCTGGAGTTGAGTCAGTGTGTTGGCAGCAGCCACTTAATGTTAGTGGTTGCTGTTTAACAGTCTGATGGCCTTGAGATAGAAGCTGTTTTTCAGTCTCTCGGTCCCAGCTTTTATGCACCTGTACTGACCTCGCCTTCTGGATGATAGCGGGGTGAACAGGCAGTGGCTCAGGTGGGTGTTGTCCTTGATGATCTTTGTGGCCTTCCTGTAACATCGGGTGGTGTAGGTGTCCTGGAGGGCAGGTAGTTTGCCCCCGGTGATACGTTGTGCAGACCTCACTACCCTCTGGAGAGCCTTACGGTTGTGGGCGGAGCAGTTGCCGTACCAGGTGGTGATACAGCCTGCCAGGATGCTCTCGATTGTGAATCTGTAGAAGTTTGTGAGTGCTTTTGGTGACAAGCCAAATTTTTTCAGCCTCCTGAGGTTGAAGAGGCGCTGCTGCTCCTTCTTCACGATGCTGTCTGTGTGAGTGGACCAATTCAGTTTGTCTGTGATGTGTATGCCGAGGAACTTAACACTTACTACCCTCTCCACTACTGTTCCATCGATGTGGATAGGGGGGTGTTCCCTCTGCTGTTTCCTGAAGTCCACAATCATCTCCTTAGTTTTGTTGACGTTGAGTGTGAGGTTATTCTCCTGACACCACATTCCGAGGGCCCTCACCTCCTGCCTGTAGGCCGTCTCGTCGTTGTTGGTAATCAAGCCTACCACTGTTGTGTCGTCCGCAAACTTGATGATTGAGTTGGAGGCATGCGTTGCCGCGCAGTCGTGGGTGAACAGGGAGTACATGAGAGGGCTCAGAACGCACCCTTGTGGGGCCCCAGTGTTGAGGATCAGCGGGGTGGAGATGTTGTTGCCTACCCTCACCACCTGGGGGCGGCCCGTCAGGAAGTCCAGTACCCAGTTGCACAGGGCGGGGTTGAGACCCAGGGTCTCGAGCTTGATGACGAGCTTGGAGGGTACTATGGTGTTAAATGCCGAGCTGTAGTCGATGAACAGCATTCTCACATAGGTATTCCTCTTGTCCAGATGGGTTAGGGCAGTGTGGTTGAGATTGCGTCGTCTGTGGACCTATTTGGGCGGTAAGCAAATTGGAGTGGGTCTAGGGTGTCAGGTAGGGTGGAGGTGATATGGTCCTTCACTAGTCTCTCAAAGCACTTCATGATGACGGAAGTGAGTGTTACAGGGCGGTCGTCGTTCAGCTCAGTTACCTTAGCTTTCTTGGGAACAGGAACAATGGTGGCCCTCTTGAAGCATGTGGGAACAGCAGACTGGTATAGGGATTGATTGAATATGTCCGTGAACACACCAGCCAGCTGGTCTGCGCATGCTCTGAGGGCGCGGCTGGGGATGCCGTCTGGGCCTGCAGCCTTGCGAGGGTTAACCCGTTTAAATGTTTTTCTCACCTCGGCTGCAGTGAAGGAGAGACCACATGTTTCCGTTGCAGGCCGTGTCAGTGGCACTGTATTGTCCTCAATGCGGGCAAAAAAGTTATTTCGTCTGCCTGGGAGCAAGACATCCTGGTCCGTGACTGAGCTGGATTTATTCTTATAGTCCGTGATTGACTGTAGACCCTGCCACATAGCTCTTGTGTCTGACCGTTGAATTGAGATTCTACTTTGTCTCTATACTGACGCTTAGCTTGTTTGATAGCCTTACGGAGGGAATAGCTGCACTGTTTGTATTCAGTCATATTACCAGACACCTTGCCCTGATTAAAATCAGTGGTTCAGGCTTTCAGTTTCACGCGAATGCTGCCATCAATCCACGGTTTCTGGTTAGGGAATGTTTTAATCGTTGCTATGGGAACGACATCTTCAACGCACGTTCTAATGAACTCGCACACCGAATCAGCGTATTCGTCAATGTTGTTGCCTGACGCAATACGAAACATGTCCCAGTCCACGTGATGGAAGCAGTCTTGGAGTGTGGAATCAGCTTGGTCGGACCAGCGTTGGACAGACCTCAGCGTGGGAGCTTCTTGTTTCAGTTTCTGTCTGTAGGCAGGGATCAGCAAAATGGAGTCGTGGTCAGCTTTTCCGAAAGGGGGGCGGGGCAGGGACTTATATGCGTCGCGGAAGTTAGAATAACAGTGATCCAAGGTTTTGCCAGCCCTGGTGGCGCAATCGATATGCTGATACATTTTAGGGATTCTTGTTTTCAGATTAGCCTTGTTAAAATCCCCAACTACAATGAATGCAGCCTCAGGATGTATGGATTCCAGTTTGCAAAGATAGCAGTGTGAACAGACAACAACACAGAGTTACACATGGAGTAAACAATAAACAAGTCAGTTAAGAACAAATTCTTATTTTCAATGATGGCCTAGGAACAGTGGGTTAACTGCCTGTTCAGGGGCAGAACGACAGATTTGTACCTTGTCAGCTCGGGGATTCGAACTTGCAACCTTTCGGTTACTAGTCCAACGCTCTAACCACTAGGCTACCCTGCCGCCCCGATAACACAGTAGAAAAAAAGAGCATATACATTGTGTGCAAAAGGCATGAGGGGGTAGGTGAATAGTTACAATTTTGCAGATTAACACTGGAGTGATAAATGATCAGATGGTCATGTGCAGGTAGAGATACTGGTGTGCAAAAGAGCATAAAAGTAAATAAATAAAAACAGTATGGGGATGAGGTAGGTAAATTGGGTGGGCTATTTACAGATGGACTATGTTTATCCAACCCCACCGATATACACACATTGGGTTGGAGAAGCTGGAGCAGAGGACGGATGTCAGTGTTTTCAAAAACTTTGTACAGCATTCTGCCACTATGTTGTTCATCATCTCTCCATCCCTAGCTAGCCTTGTGTAGTGTAGGTTTTGGGAAATCTGTCTTCTGGCTTCTTCATCTTCTGTATTTGTATATCCAGTAGACATGTACAGTACCAGTCAACTTTGGACACAGCAACTCAATCAAGGGTTTTTCTTTATTTTCTACATTGTAGAATAATAGTGAAGACATCAAAACTATGAAATAACACATGGAAGCACATAGTAACCAAAAAAGTGTTAAACAAATCCAAATTTATTTTATATTATTCAAAGTAGCCACCCTTTACCTTGTTGACAACTTTGTGTAACAGTATGGACTTTACGTCCGTCCCCTCGCCCCGACCTGGGCATGAACCAATTACGCTCTGCGCACGTCAACAGTCGCCCTCGAAGCATCTTTACCCATCGCTCCACAAAAGCCGCGGCCCTTGCAGAGCAAGGGGAACCACTACTTCAAGGTCTCAGAGCAAGTGACGTCACCGATTGAAACGCCACTTGCGCGCACCACTGCTAACTAGCTAGCCATTTCACATCGGCTACACTTGCACATTCTTGGCATTCTCTCAACCAGCTTCCTGAGGAATGCTTTTCCAACCGTCTTAAAGGAGTTCCCACATATGCTGAGCACTTGTTGACTGCTTTTCCTTCACCATCTTCTGTATCTACCTTGTCACAACACAATTGATTGGCTCAAACGCATTATTAAGAAGGAAAGAAATTGCACAAATGAACATTTAAGGCACACCTGTTAATTGAAATGCATTCCACGTGACTACTTCATGAAGCTGGTTGAGAGAATCCCAAGAGTGTGCAAAGCTGTCATCAAGGCAAAGGGTGGCTACTTTTGAAGAATCTCAAATATAAAATATATTTTGATTTGTTGAACACTTTTTTTTTTGGTTACTACATGATTTAATGTGTTATTTCATAGTTTTTATGTCTTCACTATTATTCTACAATGAAGAAAATAGTACAAATAAAGAAAAAAACGGAAACGATTAGGTGTGTCCAAACTTTTGACCGGTGCTGTATGTGGCTGAATCGAGACTCCCCACCATGACGCTGGTGGAAGATGCTAGTCCTTACCCACCAATGTGGAAATAGATTTACACAAACAACCTGTGAGCAGAGATGCAAATCTGTGGTTGTGGCTGCCTCTATGGCTGGAAGGTTGTCTAGTGCCTGCTACTCTGGCTTGATGCCAACAAGGCACCATACTATTCCAACCATGTTATTTATGATTTAATTATAGCTTAGTTCATTAGTACTGATATCTTTACAATCCCCTTCACCAAAAACCTACACGCAGATTATAAATCCCTGTAATAGACACACGAGTCGTAGGCTACTATATCTGCATTGTATCGCTGCAGAAAGCAGAGCTCTGATCGCTCTGAGGGCAGTGAAATCAATACAGGACATACACAGTCAAAAACAGTTTAAACACCGTCACTGATAGCCTGCTGAACTCTATAGTGAGCCGGTGCAGGGCTGGGGCCATGCAAGGCTAAAACATAGCAGTCAATAAAGGTATGGAGTAATCAGTGTCCTCCATAAGAATAGACTCATATTTAAACTCCAGCGATTAGGCTCTAAGCTGGCTTGTCCCTGACCTATAGGTCTACATACCACGGCCTGGAGGTCTGGGTGGGTCGATCTCTCTGTCTGCATGTATTGTGTTTAGTGCTACTGACCCCACCTTCCCTCTTGTCTCCTTATCTCCCTTTTACCTCTCTCCCTGTGTGTACGGTGTGTGTGTCTGTCACTCTGTGTGTTATAGATGCGTGAGGTGCAGCAGGTGAAGGAGCTGACCCTTGGCAGTAACATCAGCCTGGCTGAACAGAACCTCCAGCTTCAGCCGAGACTGGACCTGCAGAAGAACCAGCTCACCTCACGCTACAGCCACCTACAGGAGCTCTACGACAACTACCAGCTACGCAAGTCCACACTCGGTAAAAGCCTTAGTAACTAGTCCACACTTGGTAATTTATTTTATTTTTATTTTATTTCACCTTTATTTAACCAGGTAGGCTAGTTGAGAACAAGTTCTCATTTACAACTGCGACCTGGCCAAGATAAAGCATAGCAGTGTGAACAGACAACACAGAGTTACACATGGAGTAAACAATTAACAAGTCAATAACACAGTAGAAAAAAAAAGGGGAGTCTATATACAATGTGTGCAAAAGGCATGAGGAGGTAGGCGAATAATTACAATATTGCAGATTAACACTGGAGTGATAAATGATCAGACGATCATGTACAGGTAGAGACACTGGTGTGCAAAAGAGCAGAAAAGTAAACAAATAAAAACTGTGGGGATGAGGTAGGTGAAAATGGGTGGGCCATTTACCAATAGATCATGTACAGCTGCAGCGATCGGTTAGCTGCTCAGATAGCTGATGTTTGAAGTGCACACTTGGTAAGAGCCCTAGCACGCTACCCTAGCAAGTCCACATTCTGTAAGAGCCTTAGTAACTAGTCCACACTTGGTAAGAGCCCTAGCACGCTACCCTAGCAAGTCCACATTCTGTAAGAGCGTTAGTAACTAGTCCACACTTGGTAAGAGCCCTAGCACGCTACCCTAGCAAGTCCACATTCTGTAAGAGCCTTAGTAACTAGTCCACACTTGGTAAGAGCCCTAGCACGCTACCCTAGCAAGTCCACATTCTGTAAGAGCATTAGTAACTAGTCCACACTTGGTAAGAGCCCTAGCACGCTACCCTAGCAAGTCCACATTCTGTAAGAGCCTTAGTAACTAGTCCACACTTGGTAAGAGCCCTAGCACGCTACCCTAGCAAGTCCACATTCTGTAAGAGCCTTAGTAACTAGTCCACACTTGGTAAGAGCCCTAGCAAGTCCACATTCTGTAAGAGCCTTAGTAACTAGTCCACACTTGGTAAGAGCCCTACCACGCTACCCTAGCAAGTCCACACTTGGTAAGAGCCCTAGCACGCTACCCTAGCAAGTCCACACTCTGTAAGAGCCCTAGCACGCTACCCAAGCAAGTCCACACTTGGTAAGAGCCCTAGCACGCTACCCTAGCAAGTCCACATTCTGTAAGAGCGTTAGTAACTAGTCCACACTTGGTAAGAGCCCTAGCACGCTACCCTAGCAAGTCCACATTCTGTAAGAGCCTTAGTAACTAGTCCACACTTGGTAAGAGCCCTAGCACGCTACCCTAGCAAGTCCACATTCTGTAAGAGCGTTAGTAACTAGTCCACACTTGGTAAGAGCCCTAGCACGCTACCCTAGCAAGTCCACATTCTGTAAGAGCCTTAGTAACTAGTCCACACTTGGTAAGAGCCCTAGCACGCTACCCTAGCAAGTCCACACTCTGTAAGAGCCTTAGTAACTAGTCCACACTCTGTAAGAGCCCTACCACGCTACCCTAGCAAGTCCACACTCTGTAAGAGCCCTAGCACGCTACCCTAGCAAGTCCACATTCTGTAAGAGCCTTAGTAACTAGTCCACACTTGGTAAGAGCCCTAGCACGCTACCCTAGCAAGTCCACATTCTGTAAGAGCCTTAGTAACTAGTCCACACTTGGTAAGAGCCCTAGCACGCTACCCTAGCAAGTCCACATTCTGTAAGAGCGTTAGTAACTAGTCCACACTTGGTAAGAGCCCTAGCACGCTACCCTAGCAAGTCCACATTCTGTAAGAGCCTTAGTAACTAGTCCACACTTGGTAAGAGCCCTAGCACGCTACCCTAGCAAGTCCACACTCTGTAAGAGCCTTAGTAACTAGTCCACACTTGGTAAGAGCCCTAGCACGCTACCCTAGCAAGTCCACACTTGGTAAGAGCCCTAGCACGCTACCCTAGCAAGTCCACACTCTGTAAGAGCCCTAGCACGCTACCCAAGCAAGTCCACACTTGGTAAGAGCCCTAGCACGCTACCCTAGCAAGTCCACACTCTGTAAGAGCCTTAGTAACTAGTCCACACTCTGTAAGAGCCCTACCACGCTACCCTAGCAAGTCCACACTCTGTAAGAGCCCTAGCACGCTACCCTAGCAAGTCCACATTCTGTAAGAGCCTTAGTAACTAGTCCACACTTGGTAAGAGCCCTAGCACGCTACCCTAGCAAGTCCACATTCTGTAAGAGCGTTAGTAACTAGTCCACACTTGGTAAGAGCCCTAGCACGCTACCCTAGCAAGTCCACATTCTGTAAGAGCCTTAGTAACTAGTCCACACTTGGTAAGAGCCCTAGCACGCTACCCTAGCAAGTCCACACTCTGTAAGAGCCTTAGTAACTAGTCCACACTTGGTAAGAGCCCTAGCACGCTACCCTAGCAAGTCCACACTTGGTAAGAGCCCTAGCACGCTACCCTAGCAAGTCCACACTCTGTAAGAGCCCTAGCACGCTACCCAAGCAAGTCCACACTTGGTAAGAGCCCTAGCACGCTACCCTAGCAAGTCCACACTCTGTAAGAGCCTTAGTAACTAGTCCACACTCTGTAAGAGCCCTACCACGCTACCCTAGCAAGTCCACACTCTGTAAGAGCCCTAGCACGCTACCCTAGCAAGTCCACATTCTGTAAGAGCGTTAGTAACTAGTCCACACTTGGTAAGAGCCCTAGCACGCTACCCTAGCAAGTCCACATTCTGTAAGAGCCTTAGTAACTAGTCCACACTTGGTAAGAGCCCTAGCACGCTACCCTAGCAAGTCCACACTCTGTAAGAGCCTTAGTAACTAGTCCACACTTGGTAAGAGCCCTAGCACGCTACCCTAGCAAGTCCACACTTGGTAAGAGCCCTAGCACGCTACCCTAGCAAGTCCACACTCTGTAAGAGCCCTAGCACGCTACCCAAGCAAGTCCACACTTGGTAAGAGCCCTAGCACGCTACCCTAGCAAGTCCACACTCTGTAAGAGCCTTAGTAACTAGTCCACACTCTGTAAGAGCCCTACCACGCTACCCTAGCAAGTCCACACTCTGTAAGAGCCCTAGCACGCTACCCTAGCAAGTCCACATTCTGTAAGAGCGTTAGTAACTAGTCCACACTTGGTAAGAGCCCTAGCACGCTACCCTAGCAAGTCCACATTCTGTAAGAGCCTTAGTAACTAGTCCACACTTGGTAAGAGCCCTAGCACGCTACCCTAGCAAGTCCACACTTGGTAAGAGCCCTAGCACGCTACCCTAGCAAGTCCACACTCTGTAAGAGCCTTAGTAACTAGTCCACACTCGGTAAGAACCTTAGTAACTAGTCCACACTTGGTAAGAGCCCTAGAACACTACCCTAGCAAGTCCACATTCTGTAAGAGCCTTAGTAACTAGTCCACACTTGGTAAGAGCCCTACCACGCTACCCTAGCAAGTCCACACTCTGTAAGAGCCTTAGTAACTAGTCCACACTCGGTAAGAGCCCTAGCACGCTACCCTAGCAAGTCCACATTCTGTAAGAGCCTTAGTAACTAGTCCACACTTGGTAAGAGCCCTACCACGCTACCCAAGCAAGTCCACACTCTGTAAGAGCCCTACCACGCTACCCAAGCTAGTCCACACTCTGTAAGAGCCCTACCACGCTACCCAAGCAAGTCCACACTCTGTAAGAGCCCTACCACGCTACCCAAACAAGTCCACACTCTGTAAGAGCCCTACCATGCTACCCTAGCAAGTCCACACTTGGTAAGAGCCCTAGCACGCTACCCTAGCAAGTCCACACTCTGTAAGAGCCCTACCACGCTACCCAAGCAAGTCCACACTCTGTAAGAGCCCTACCACGCTACCCAAGCAAGTCCACACTCTGTAAGAGCCGTAGCACGCTACCCTAGCAAGTCCACACTCTGTAAGAGCCCTACCACGCTACCCAAGCAAGTCCACACTTGGTAAGAGCCCTAGCACGCTACCCTAGCAAGTCCACACTCTGTAAGAGCCTTAGGAACTAGTCCACACTTGGTAAGAGCCCTAGCACGCTACCCTAGCAAGTCCACACTCTGTAAGAGCCTTAGGAACTAGTCCACACTTGGTAAGAGCCCTACCACGCTACCCTAGCAAGTCCACACTCTGTAAGAGCCTTAGGAACTAGTCCACACTTGGTAAGAGCCTTAGTAACTAATAACACTTGGTAAGAGCCCTAGCACGCTACCCTAGCAAGTCCACACTCTGTAAGAGCCTTAGGAACTAGTCCACACTTGGTAAGAGCCCTAGCACACTACCCTGGCAAGTCCACACTCTGTAAGAGCCCTAGCTAGTCCACAATTGGTAAGAGCTTTAGCTAGTGCACACTAGATAAGAACGCTAGCAAGTCCACATTCGATAAGAGCCCTAGCTAGTCCACATTACTAAGTCCACAGCGTGTACCAGTCTCTGTCTCTACATCTCAATCTGTGCACTCTTGCTCTCTGAAAGACTAGTCTTTCTCTCTCTGTGTCTGTGTTGGTAGCTGACTGTTTTCTACCAGCTACATGTCTGTCTGGTCTAGCCAGTACAGTCAGTTGTCGTTCCAAGATACTTATCCTCTGTCATTCGGGTTGTCACAACATGGCCACGATAGAAAGGAGGGAAGCACACAGCCTTTCTAAAAAAAAAATTTTTTTTTTCTTCCCCCATGGCAAGAATTCAAACACGAAGCAGGCCAAACTCTTTGGTCTTTTAAAAACCTGCTGTATGTAAAATATTGTGTGATTTTTATAGTTTGGAAAATAAATAAATGTGATTCTGGATGACAACATAATTATTTTTGTTTCCAACATTAGGGCTGTTTTCCTAAAGAAGCTAAATCCGCTTCATGTTTTGTTTTCTTTCCACAGTACTAACAAGTATTGCGATCGTCCCGGCCCTACTTTCTAACCACAGTTTCCACCACCAAACTAAGCCCTAACTTTAACCCCTAAATCAAGAACAGATATCTTATGTGCTTGACCTTCAATACATTATCTTTGTCCTTTCTAGCAAGGCCATCTAGTGATCACAGTGTCAGTCAGCTGTTACCTGATACCTCTGGCTTTCCTGTACTCAATGCTGCTTTGTGTCCTTTGAATGGCCCAGCCAGCCAGCTACTGTAGTCCCGTCACATTCCATCCCTGCCCCAGAAATCAGGTCACCACTTAGATTCAGGACAGTGATTCACTGTGTGGTGATCAGTGTTTGTTTTAGTGTTTTCTAACTGTTTCTCTCTCTCAGACCCTGGTACAGAGAACAGTTCTCTGGACATTCTGCTGGCTCTGCTGCAAGCTGAGGGAGCCAAGATAGAGGAAGAGACTGAGGTGAGAGACACACAATAATACACTCACAATTACACTTATGCTACACTAAACTCTCACATCTACACACGAACACAGATCAATACAGTCATGTACACACTCGGGGGTGAAAGTAGAATTAATTTCTTCCCGGTACAAAAATCTCCTATATTTGCATGTGCACCAACATTTTATTTATGGGTCTAATCATAGAATTACGTATTTTATTTCATTTTTATTTCACCTTTATTTAACAAGGTCGGCCAGTTGAGAACAAGTTCTCATTTACAACTGCGCCCTGGCCAAGATGAAGCAAAGCAGTGCGACAAAAACAACAGTTACACATGGGATAAACAATTGTACAGTCAATAACACAATAGAAATATACAGTGTGTGCAAATGAAGTAAGGCGGTAAGGCAATAAATAGGTCAATAGTGGCGAATTAATTACAATTTAGCTATTGACACTGGAGTGATAGATGTGGGATGAGGATGTGCAAGTAGAAGTACTGGTGTGCAAAAGAGCAGAAAAACTAAAACAAATATGGGGATGAGGTAGGTAGTTGGGCTATTTACAGATGGGCTGTGTACAGCTACAGCGATGGGTAAGCTGCTCTGACAGTTTACCGATCTGATATAAAATCCATATTAATTCAATAGGATCTCTGTGGGCCTTGTCATAACTTGTCATTTCACTTATAAAATGTACAACCTTTTTATTGGGGCATAAACACAACCAGTCATGTTTTTTTTTATCTGATTGTCAAACAATCACTTCAAAGGGCTTTACTAGGCTACATGCGCACGTTCACACATTCCATTCTCCAAACAGTGGTGAATGGAACGAGACATGTTACACAAAACACCAAAAAGTGTAATGACATTTACCGATTGTTTGTCCCTTCAGTCCGTGCACGTCTGTGTATCGGCCACTCCTCTCTGCCTTGGCATAATGTCCGTGTTTTCATTTAACCACTTCGGATTTTGGAGTGTAGGCTATACCACTTGTTTTCAAATCCATTTGCATTTTTCATGCCTCAGACATGCGGTAATGATAAAAAGGAGTGTAATAGCCTACAGTTTTCTTGACATTCTGTTTTAATTATTGTGATAGGTTCATGTTTTACCAGTATGGCATACCCTCACTATTTATTTTTCCCGGGATACCCTACAGCCTTATTTTCACCCCTGCTACACGTACAATAATACTCACTCTAAGTGTGTTTGCTTGTGCCGTCCCTGTGTAGAACATGGCAGACTCGTTCCTGGATGGAGAGCTGCCTCTCGACTGCTTTATCGACGACTACCAGCAGAGGCGCCATCTCGCTCACCTGCGCCGCGTCAAGATTGACAAACTCCGAGAGCTGGCGCTGAAGGGTCTCACTCGGCCCCCAGATCAGCCGACCCCAGGACCTCCCCTCTACCAATGGGGCCCCCTCCCCCCAATCCACACGAGCTGCCTCTTCTCCCTCCCCTCAGCACAGCGGCCTACCCTATCCAGTCACCCCCTATCCCCCAATGCCTTTCCCCAGCTGTCCTTACATGCCCCAGCCCTACCTTCAAACCTCCCAGCAACACCCCATCTCCCCCTCTCCACACCTGCCCCCCAGGACTGGCTTCATCATGCAGTGAGGCGGTGTCTGTCTCCATAGAAACGCCATGGATGACCTTCCCTACCTTTTGACCTGTGGCACACTGAAGGGTTGACCCAATGAGGGTTGGTGACCTAACCAATTACAGCCCCTCTGTCAGTAACACTGAGGGAAACGTCCTCTGACCAGCTTCTCAGAGGCTCTCCGCTCTCACAGACGGACTCTGTCCAGTGACTACAGCCTGGACGGTACATTAGGGGTTGGTTCTGTTTTATTCCAAGACTAACTTTCTGATTTAATCTTCTGAACACATAGCTAAACCTAACGATCTGTCTGACTGGTAGATATGCTATCAGCTATGGTAACTTGCAGTATAGACGTTTTTGTAAGCCAAAGGTCCCTCTGAAGGGTATGTGCGCACACAGAGGTTGGTATCATAACATAGTTAGCTCAAAAGTTCCTATGCTTCTAAAGGAAGAAGTCCTGGTCCATCAACGAACAGAACTATACAAATAGTATATTTTCATTTAAATTCAAAATGTACTGCATGGCATCGTAATTATTTTAAAATCAACTAATCTGAGTCTTGCTTTCATGTTCTTTCCAGCTGGTTGGGAGGATGTGAGTTCACGTGCGAAAAGTTCAGAGACAAGACTAGGAATGTACCGTGTTAACGAGATAAACATTTGGGGTGGATATGAATCTTACTACACACTTGGCTAGTTTAGTGGTTTTGTATACTGGTATAAAAGGGAGTTCTCCCAACTGGAATTGATAATTGCAAAAAATGTAGAGCAATAACCATGCAGCTTAAGTTGGTCAGTTTGTATGCCAAAGTAATGGTTTCCCTGATGGGCTGGGTGCTTGCCAGCCAGGCTACAGCACTCTTGGACTAGTATCAGTGATTGATCCTATTCAATTACATGCATTACACCTAGCTGTAATCTGTACAGTGGGTTCTCAGTTGCACTTACAAAACAGCTCACCTTAAGTAGGGAAAGCATATAGGGGTTCAAATATGAACTATTTAAAGGTATTTACCAGTTTTATACTCCATTAAGAACTAACTAATGTAATGCTAGACTAATCAGACTGGTTGACATGCTCACTTTCAATAATAATCAATAAACTTGTTATAATTGACACTGTGCTCTGCCTAATGTCCCAGTGGTCTGTTCGTTGCCATCTACTAGACACCAAACATTAAGAAACAGATGGTACAAAGGACACAGGAGAATAGACCAAAGAACTTTTATTAAATCGACAAAAACATCGGTCAGTAAGTAGGTCAGGATTCAGTACTCCTCTCCTTCCTCAGCCTCTCCCTCCACCGAATCCACTCCCACTTCCTCGTAGTCCTTCTCCAGGGCAGCCAGATCTTCTCTGGCCTCAGAGAACTCCCCCTCCTCCATACCCTCTCCCACATACCAGTGTACAAAGGCACGCTTGGCGTACATCAGATCAAACTTGTGGTCGAGCCGAGCCCAGGCCTCAGCGATGGCTGTGGTGTTGCTCAACATGCAAACGGCTCTCTGGACCTTGGCAAGATCTCCACCTGGCACCACCGTGGGTGGCTGGTAGTTGATGCCTACCTACAGGGCACAAGAACAAAAAAAGTAGAATAATCTGACTAACCAATTGTACTTGAAAAGGTTTAGGAACATAGATCACTGAATGAATAAACCCATTGCTTGTTTACCTTGAAGCCGGTGGGGCACCAGTCAACAAACTGGATAGTGCGCTTGGTCTTGATGGTGGCGATGGCAGCATTGACATCCTTGGGCACCACATCCCCACGATACAGCATGCAGCAGGCCATGTACTTGCCATGGCGAGGGTCACACTTCACCATCTGGTTGGCTGGCTCGAAGCAAGCGTTGGTGATCTCTGCCACAGAAAGCATCTCGTGGTAGGCCTTCTCAGCAGAGATGATGGGCGCGTAGGTGACCAGGGGGAAGTGGATACGGGGGTATGGCACCAGGTTGGTCTGGAACTCAGTCAGGTCCACGTTGAGGGCTCCATCGAAACGCAGAGAAGCTGTGATGGAGGAGACGATCTGGCCAATGAGCCTGTTGAGGTTAGTATAAGTGGGGCGCTCAATGTCCAGGTTCCGACTGCAAATGTCATAGATGGCCTCGTTGTCGACCATGAAGGCACAGTCTGAGTGTTCCAGGGTGGTGTGGGTGGTCAGGATAGAGTTGTAGGGCTCCACCACTGCTGTGGACACCTGAACACATACAAGAGGTAGACCTGTCATCTGGTGTCACATTTTGATAATCAACATCTCCATATAGAAGAAAAGTACAGGACAATTAAGTCCAATACGATTTTGCTCATTTAGAAATCTTCCAAATATTAATGTGCGCAAGTAAATTAAACCACTGCCATACCTGAGGTGAAGGGTAAATGGCAAATTCCAGTTTGGACTTCTTGCCATAGTCCACTGACAGTCTCTCCATGAGCAGAGAAGCAAAGCCGGAGCCGGTTCCACCACCAAAGCTGTGGAAGATCAGGAAGCCCTGAAGCCCAGTACACTGGTCCGACTGGGGTGAGAAACAGACAGGCCTCACAGGTTTAACAACCGCCGCAGGTAGATTTGCCATTTGTGGCTAAGACGGCTTTCCCCAGCCACATTGGCAGGTGGCCAGGGCTCCACAGTGTAAGCACTTCACTAGCATTTGCAAATTCATACTTTTCAAATCATATGGTTTGGTTTCAATACTTAAACCAATTTGAAGGTCCAGGTAGTCAAAAAGAGATGGGTGTTAGCTAAATTATGATTGTAATGAATGGAGCAAATTTGGAGCTGGTTTTTTTTGGGTAAGCGTGGAACAGATTTTAGCAGTGGTAGAAAGGGATATGGAGTACTGGTTAAGGCCATTTTCATATCCCGCTCATTGCTCACACTCGACAGGCACAAACATTGAGCCTTGAGTAGCACTACCACGGTAACCTACTGCCCTTAAAGGGTCAGGTGCAATTAGTCTCATCTGTGATATTTTGGTTAAGACAGTCTTATTAGTAATACAATGTATTGTTGTAGAAACAAAGCATGCTCATCTGTTTTCAGAAGTACACAGCCGCTGTCACGGCTTTTGAGAGTCATGTTGGCTTGCAGTGATGACCCAAAAATGTATGCATTCAGTTGTACAATTCACTAGGTATCCCACAACCTTGTCCTTTTCTTGTTTTTAAATCTGCGAGAGAAGCGCTACACCTGGTGGAGAGAGCCTATACGACACAGAATGAGTTGCAATTATGCGTGCTGCACGTTACACCATGGCACGTCACATTTTAACGTACAGCGTCAGAGGGGTCCGTTTTTCCCTCATCTTTTCTCCAATAGTATCAGGTCATCTCAATCAAGGCTTGAATAGAAGCGTAGTTCCCGCCCAATATTGATGCAAACAGTCCCACTAGTTCTTTGCAGCCTCGGTTTGAATTCCACGGTTGCGCAAATATGCACGGAATGTGATTAGTCAACAGTACATTTCTCAACTTGAGCGCACACGTTCTCCTCGTAAAATGGGTAATCATAGAGCCATGCAATACAACAAGCTAACGTTACTCTTAACTATTTGATCCTCCCAAAAAAATAAAACACTGCTATGCAGCTATAGTAGCTAGCTTACACAACTAGGAATTGAAAGCCGACGGCTTCAGTTCAGGGTAACAAAGAGACTTAACGTTACTAACCAGCTTGCGAACTCGGTCCAGCACCAGGTCGACGATCTCCTTGCCAATGGTGTAGTGGCCTCGGGCGAAGTTGTTGGCGGCATCCTCTTTACCGGTGATGAGCTGCTCCGGGTGGAACAACTGACGGTATGTTCCGGTGCGAACCTCATCTACGAAAACAGTTCAGGCGCGATTTCTTAAACGGGCCTTTTTTATACAAGTTACATTCGCTATCTAACGTCACATAGATTAACATCTGAATACCAACTTTATTTTCGTCCTTTACCAACAACAGTTGGTTCGAGATCCACAAACACAGCACGGGGGACATGTTTTCCCGCTCCGGTCTCGCTGAAGAAGGTGTTGCATGAGTCATCCCCTCCGCCGATGGCTTTGTTACTGGGCATCTGCCCATCGGGCTGGATCCCATGTTCCAAGCAGTACAGTTCCCAGCAGGCATTCCCGATCTGCACACCGGCCTGACCAACGTGGATAGAGATGCATTCACGCTGTGGGTAGAAATGAAATCATTATATTGACTGGCTAATTAATGTTAGCTAAAGCAAGGGAATTCCGCTAACGTTAGCGAGACCAAAATGAGTTCGTCCGTTGAGCTAGCCACCGCCACTAAAGTTACACTCGACATGAAACGTACCATTTCGATTCTATAAAGTATGACCTGCAGTTATTATGGCTTGCTAAGAAACGTCCGTCTTGACTATATAATTTCAACGGTCAACTACCCAATTGTTTCGAAAATATACGTCGATTCACAATGATATATACCCCAGAATGAGCCCCGCCTTTGTTTCAACCCGATTGGTTGCGTCTGTCTCTCTGTCTGTGTGACGTGCTCCGTTCACATGCAACGTACGAAGCATTTCGTTTACGCCTAACGTCTTCACCGAGCCCCGCGAATGAACAGACAAAACATATGCCGCGTTCAGAACAACTGGGAACTCTGAAATAAACGAGCTCTGACTGGGAAAAATCGATTTGAACGGTCTTCCAACTCGGACACTCGTGCCGCGTGAACTCGGAAAAATACTGTGAACTCGGAAAAATACGACGTCAGTGATCTTCAGGTTGGAAATAGTTGCAATTCCGAGTTGGATGACCCTTCAAATCGATTACCCATGTAGGAGCTTGCTTATTTCCGAATTTCCAGTTGATTTGAACGCGGCATAAATATATTTCAACGCAAAATGGAGGAGTCTCTTTTCAGAGATCGTATTTATTCTGAGCGATTGCAAAATATGATCCTGTTATTCGAGTCAGTATAATTATGTTGCTTCAGGTGATATTAAAACATGTTTGGTTTAGTTACGTTTTCCTCAACTTGTTTCTCTTAACTTTATTGCAGGTCAAGCTAGCGCTGCGCTAGTTTATATTTCATGTGGAAATGTGACTCTGTACAGAGGTTGTGATGCAATTGCAGAGGTCAAATCGCCTTGCTCCTCCCATATTTTGTATTTTATAACTATGCGAGGGCTCTGTTTTGCACTGCATTGACATGATTGGTTGAAAACAAACATGGAGAACTGGAAAGCAAGGCTTTCAGAACAATGTCACAAATAAAAAACATTGATGGTACCTCATGTAGGGATTTCAAAGACGCGAAAATGAGTTGAACTAACTGGAAATAGATCGGGGAGGTAAATGCTGTAAAGAGGTCAATGGAATAAAAGGACGCTGGATTGGCGCACATTCAACCAATCTGTTCTATCAATCGGTTCACATTCTTGGACTGTTAAAATAACAGTCCCAGAATGTGAGCCGAAAATCCAATTTGGATATATTTGGCTGGTTTCGTTGCATAACATTTGGAAGCTGTCCCTTTTCAGGTTAAGAAATGTGACTGCGAAATGCTAACTCCCATTCGTATAAACTGGTAGCATAGCTAGTATATAGAAATCGGTGGTGGTAGTCAAAGTAGTTTTTAACTGTAATGCAGTTGATTGATGACGTCAACATGCATTGGGGTTGACATCCATACAAGCATTATTCTCCAATGTATACCTCAACAGAGTGAAATAGACCTAAACAAAAGCCTAAATGTAGGCACATTTTGCTGGGGGGCAATTGGGGGATTCGGGAACTAAGGTAAAAACAGTTTCAGGTTGGATATTTGCACTTTCAAACCTCAATAGCTTTCAAACCACTTGTGCCACAGACTCCAAATAGGTGTCATGATGTTGGAAGAATTGCACACAACATTGCGCAAGTCTTATTTTCACGATTTGGACCTTAATTCGATTCGCAACGCTAATAAACTTGGAAATGTGAGCAACATTTTGTATTCCTAGTTTAATTAGGGAGTGTAAACAAAGTCCAAACTTCTTTTTACATTTGAATTGCAATAGCTCCTTGGTCATGTGACCTACGGACTTCAAACAAGTTTCAGGCCACTCAGTGGCCCTACACATTGCACACCCTTTAGTTTGTCCATTTTCATCTCACACAATTTGACATGAATTTTGTAAACATTCTAATTTCAATAGCTCTTTGGTCACTCACACACCTATTCACTTGAGCCTTTTCCCTGGGGCCTTCCTGACCTCCAGGCAGGCTCCCATTGACCTGGTGACCTCTGACTCCTGGACTCTAGGCCTACAGTCCCTGCCCGCCTGCCTGCCCTCTCCCTGGGCCTGAGAGTGTGTAGCTTACTCCCTGGAATTACTAAGACGTCTATAGGAGCGGGAATTTGAAACAGGCTCTGTGAATCTGGTAACCCGAAACAGGCTCTGTGCTCCTGGTGACCTGCCTGCTTTTTTCTGCTCACAGTCTAAGCTTCCTCACAGCTGCTCCAGGGCCTCTTGGGTTGAGGAGTCATTCTCTTCAAAACCTAATCGCAAACAAATAAAAAGATTAAAACAAATAAACATTATGTTCCAACACAATTGGGGGGGGGGGCTTCATGTCAGGGAAGCAGCCTCAAAGTCTACCATCTCCAACTTACCGGACTGACTGAGTTCTGAGCAACCCTAGCTGTTCTCTGATCCTGCGTCCAAGTATTATTGGGGCTCTTTCTGGTGGCTCTGTCTTGACTCTGTAGTGCATTTTTTCAGTTCTTTCTCTGGCTTGCCTGAAAAACACAAAAAGATGGCACATTCATAACGGTAACAACAAATCCACATATTAGCAAGTAACGACAATACAGCGTTCCCCTTGCTTTACGAAAGCAGCCAATCTACCGTCACCAACTTACCGGACTGAGTGAGTTCTGAACAACACTCGCTGATCCTGCTTCCATGTCTTCTTGAGTCTTCATCTGTATCCAAGTTGCTAACTTTGGCAAGCTGCATGGTGTTCTCAGATAGCCTATAATATTCATGGGGGACGCAAATATCATGACCCATAAACTTAGCGACTGGGTCCATTTTGTGATCTTGTTTTCTACGTTTAGTTGACCTGAGGCGCTCGGGATATTCCACTCCGCAGACAGAGGTAAAGTGCCGTAGGAAGTCAGATCCCCTGATGGGTGTGTTGGACGACAGTCTGGCAAAGAGGGTTTTCTTTGAGAACTCCCACCTGGCTCCTATGTAGTATGAGCATGTCAACAGAGGATGCTGTACGGTCTGTGAGAAGAACAGGAACTTTTTGTTGCTGTTGATAGCTGTTGTATTGCATCATCTTCCACACCCCTGAGATGAGTATGACGTTTATTTTCATCTTCTGTTAGGGGAATGAAGTCATCTTTGTTCCACTTAGCTCGTTTAAGAGTATTTACATACACCTCTTGATACAGGCGTGTTTCAGCTTGTCTCCAGTAAACTCAATGAATTTGAAAAAATATTACAGTGTATACTATGGTAGGAATACTATAGTATTCGCTGTATTGTTTTTGTTGGCTTTACTGTAGTATACTGCAGTATTTACAGTTTACTATAGTATATAGTAAATGCTGCAGCAAAAAAAAGACGAGTATATACTATAGTAATTACTATCGTGTTTTTGCTGACTAGTATACTGTAGTATTTACCAAAGTGTTTTTATTTTATTATCTTTGACATAGAAGTGGGGGACGGAGGGGTGGGTTTCTCCTTGAGGGAAAACTACTGAAGAAATACTCAAAGAGTACATTTGAACAACTTCCATAACTGTAGAAAACACTAAGTATTTAATTTGCATATACCCTGCCCATTCCCCTCCCCTGAAGCGCTGAATTCTCCATTCAGAACACAGTTATATACTTGCAATTCAAAGAGCTGTCATACGCATCCAACAAATTGTTCTGCACTGCACCACTCTATAGCCATCCAGCTAATTACAAGCAACTTGCTAAACTAAAAGACAATACCTTACCTTATCTCTTCTGAGATGTTGGAGTCTGTTTCCCGGTGCATGACATAGTAGCTCAGCCAAGATAATAGCATGAAGTAAACACTGCACTGGTTTCCTACCTGCATCTCCATCCCGAATCACCGAGGTAAAGAGAGATTCAGGTTGGATATTGAAGGATATTCGCCTGTAGTTTTCCTTACGTCCACCAACAGCAGTTAGGGACCATCAACATAGTGACAAATCAAAGTTTTCACATTTCAATAGCTCTTTAACCATTAGTCCTACAACTTTCAAAACTGGTTCTAGCTAACCCGATGGCATAGATACACATTGCACACACTTTTTTGTGTCGATTTAAATCAAATTTATTTATATAGCCCTTCCTACATCAGCTGATATCTCAAAGTGCTGTACAGAAACCCAGCCTGAAACCCCAAACAGCAAGCAATGCAGGTGTAGAAGCACGGTGGCTAGGAAAAACTCCCTAGAAAGGCCAAAACCTAGGAAGAAACCTAGAGAGGAACCAGGCTATGTGGGATGGCCAGTCCTCTTCTGGCTGTGCCGGGTGGAGATTATAACAGAACATGGCCAAGATGTTCAAATGTTCATAAATGACCAGCATGGTCAAATAATAATAATCACAGCAGCACGGCCAGGTGGACTGGGGACAGCAAGGAGTCATCATGTCAGCTAGTCCTGAGGCATGGTCTTAGGGCTCAGGTCCTCTGAGAGAGAGAAAGAAAGAGAGAATTAGAGAGGGCATACTTAAATTCACACAGGACACCGGATAGGACAGGAGAAGTACTCCAGATATAACAAACTGACCCTAGCCCCCCGACACATGAACTACTGCAGCATAAATACTGGAGGCTGAGACAGGAGGGGTCAGGAGACACCGTGGCCCCATCCGAGGACACCCCCGGACAGGGCCAAACAGGAAGGATATAACCCCACCCACTTTGCCAAAGCACAGCCCCCACACCACTAGAGGGATATCTTCAACCACCAACTTACCATCCTGAGACAAGGCCGAGTATAGCCAACAAAGATCTCCGCCACGGCACAACCCAAGGGGGGGCGCCAACCCAGACAAGAAGATCACATCAGTGACTCAACCCACTCAAGTGACGCACCCCTCCTAGGGACGGTATGAAAGAGCCCTAGTAAGCCAGTGACTCAGCCCCTGTAATAGGGTTAGAGGCAGAGAATCCCAGTGGAAAGAGGGGAACCGGCCAGGCAGAGACAGCAAGCCTTTCCGTTCACCTTCCCACTCCTGGGCCAGACTACACTCAATCATATGACCCACTGAAGAGATGAGTCTTCAGTAAAGACTTAAAGGTTGAGACCGAGTTTGCGTCTCTTACATGTGTAGGCAGACCGTTCCATAAAAATGGAGCTCTATAGGAGAAAGCCCTGCCTCCAGCTGTTTGTTTAGAAATTCTAGGGACAATTAGGAGGCCTGCGTCTTGTGACCGTAGCGTACGTGTAGGTATGTACGGCAGGACCAAATCAGAGAGATAGGTAGGAGCAAGTGCGAGATTTACATCTCGCATTTTTAAAATTATTTATTTACATTTTCAAATTTCAATAGCTCTTTGGTCATGTGACCTAGTGACTTCAAACAAGGTTCAGAATGTACACTCAGTGGGCCTACACATTGCACACCCTTTAGTTTGTCCATTTTCGTCTCACACGTTTTTACATGAATATTTCAAAATGTCAATAGCTCCTAGGTCATGTGACCTACTGACTTCAAACAAGGTTCCGAATGTACACGGACTGGCTGGGACGGGCGCCGTGAGGCATTCAGTGCGGTAACGCGACCAATCCCAGAGAAGTTGGCAGGAGCCCCGGGGAGAGTTCTCTTTTCTTTGTGAAGGACAGGGCGCCCTGGAATGGGTTCGCCCCGAGAGTAAGGCCCAAGCCCTTGAAAACATTGCGGTTTTGGTGTCGTCCGGTGATCTCCCACTGGCCCTTGAAAATCCGGGGGAGTAGGTGTAAATCTCACGCCGGGCTGTACCGATATCCACAGCAGGTCTCCAAGGTGAACAGCCTCTGGCATGTTATAACAATGTAGGTAAGGGGGGCTCATGCCCTACAAAGTGGGGAGAGGTATCTCCAGCTTGTCTTGGGAGGGAGGCCTACATCTGATGTGGGTAGTACCATCCACTCCCATGGATTTGCTGCGGAACCATAAAACGAACGGAAGAAGCCTGGGTTCCCACTGGGCACGGATCACTGAATGTCAACTTGATGAAATTGAAAGGAGTGTACCCACCTGTCGATTGGTATTTGGTTCTCAAGCCTATAAGTATTGCGCTGGAACTTGATGTCGATTGGGTGTAAAAACCCAGTTAACGTCCGCAGAAGGTTAGTAGCGGAAACTGATGTCCAGTTTGTAAGACAGAAAAGCCTCTGATGATAACACCGGGCGCGACTCTAATGGATGTCAATTTGATGATATCTGACTGTAGCATGCTACCCTTCGCGGTCGCACTCAAACCACCTTCGGGGTGGCTGTGACACCTTCATGTCAACGTGAGGAAATTTGATGAAGATGGGGGTAAACGGCGGGACATAATTAAGAGTCTCTTGAGGTAGCCAAATGCGGAATCAGCAGGGAAAGAAGACCCTGTTGAGCTTGACTCTTGTCTGGCACTGTGAAGAGACATGAGATAGCCTCTTTTGGCAGGCGAGTAGAGCCGTTCGTGACAGGGTTGAGGTGTAGCCGGATGAGTTGCTGCCTCTCTCATGATGCGCACCGCATGTTTGTGGGGAACCTGGTGCTAAATCATTCGTAGACGACCTGATTCTGGGTCAGGGTTTCGTACGTAGCAGAGCAGCTCACTCGCTGCGATCTATTAAAAGTCAGCCCTCGATCCAAGCTTTTGTCAGGGACGGAAGCGTCTTCCTCCACCATCCTCCTTTTTTACTTATGGGTTACCAGGTGCACGGGGAAGGGCCAGCGGCCAGAGGCCAACCACAGTGTGAGAGAGCCCAGGCAGGTGGGTAGAAGGCACAAGACATTGACATTGGGCTCTGGATAGGTAGGGGACTAGGTGGTGGTTGCCCATCCGCCCGGGCCCGTCCTCTGGTGGGACTGGGAGTCAGTTTGGGACTCGCTGTGGAAGTTAAAAGGTCACCAGGTGCACGAGGAGGCAAGGTGAGGGGCACTCAGAGTAGGGGGCAGCACTTGGGCTGTGGAGGTTGGGTTGGGGACTTAGTCTTTGAGCGGATAAAAGCGGGCGGATCACCAGGTGCACAGAGCTTGATTCGGGTTACCAGGTACACAAGGAGGCCTCCATCAAGGCGGGGGGCACTCCGAGTCCAAGTAGGGGTGGCCGGACTCGGGGGCAGCACTCAGGCCATGGAGAACAGAAAAGAACAGGCTCTCCGCAGCCAGTAAAAGGCTGGCATGCAATGAAGTTCACACAGGTGAGTTGTAAAAGATGAAAAGCTTTTTAGACATATCTCCAAAATGCAGGTCATTATTGAGCTTGTGATCTGGTTCTGCTCTTTTTTTCTTAAATGTGTTTTATTTTTGTGGTGGAAAACAGTGTGTCGAGCATAGCACATCAACCCTGTTACGCATAGACAATTGGAAATTCATTTTTTGGGTGAAGCTTGCATTCAATTGCCACTTCCTGTTGCACGCAACACGCTTCTATTCCCCCTGTCACAAGGAATGTATGCATGATTTAATATAAAACCCTGTTATGGGCAACCGTTACTTTATTTGGCACTTTTTATAGTATTTATTTTATTGAACCTCTTGAGATGGGAAAAATGTTTTATTTGATTTTTTATTCATTTGAATGTGTTTGGTGAAGTTTTAGTTATGAATATCAACTGGCAATAATCTACTAGCATACCCTGTTCAAAGGCACTTAAAGATTTTGTCTTGCCCATTCACCCTCTGAATTGCGCACACACACAATTAATGTCTCAATTGTCTCCATCTTTAACTTGTCCTGTCCCCTTGATCTACAAGTGACATAAATAACAGATCATAGCTTTCACCTGGATTAACCTGGCCCGTCTGTCATGGAAAGAGCAGGTGTCCTTAATGTTTTGTACACAGTGTATTGTTTTCTCTTTATTCAACCTGCATGCCACCCACCCGTCTGGGAACTGTGGGTTATGAGACAACCCCAGCATCACTGGCTTGCATGTTCTGCAGCCTTGTAAAGATAAGGAGAGGATGACTGGGAGGCAGGTTGTCATTTATTGTCATGAATCTTGCCCTAGAGGCAGTTCTGCAAAGTGGTCACTAGCTGGCACAGGCATAAAGTAATAAAATCTGATTTTAAACCTAACCGTAACCACACTTCTAATCCTTAACTTAAATTAAGACCATAAAACAAAATGATTTTCCGTAAATGTTTATGACAATTAACATGCTTTTTCTTGTTTAAAGTATGTTTTATTATGAAAACTACAATATATTCATGTACAATTAGTTTTTCACCCTAAAAGACATAAAAAAAATCACTATTATTTCAACAGTGTTATTGTAAGAGTTGAAATGTTTAAATAGAGGAAACATCAAAAACAGTACAGCAAAGTGCAGTAGATTCTGAGTATGTTACTTTAACGTCACACTATAACTTCATGGGAGTCTTTTGGGAAGACTGCATGTTTCAGATGTACTGAGTTACGTCTTCATCAACATTTGCAGAATATTCCTGTGATGCTTTCACCTTTTGTCAGATGGCAACAGCCTAGTCGGCTGCAGACACTCATAAGGAGTTGAAGTAGTTTATTTTCCATTTGCAGGTATTAAAAGTAATACATGCATTGGAATTCCTTGTAGAAGCTCTCTCAATTATAGGAAAGTGCATACCAGTGGAGGCTGCTGAAGGGAGGACAGCTCATAATAATGCCTGGAACGGAGAGAATGAAATGGCATCAAACATATGGAAACCATGTGTTTGAGGTATTTGATACCGTCCCATTCATTTCACTCCAGCCTGTCCTCCTCAATTAAGGTCCCACCAACCTCCTGTGGTACATACACATAAACAGTCAAATATATCATAAGAACGTCAATAAAAAAATGCAGTGGAAAGATTATAACGTTTTTTTTAAAGTTCAATGATTTAACAGGCAGATAGAACTGGGATAGAAGCTCCACTTTAACCTCTTTAACCAGTTTTTCAGGTTTTGAATTGATACCTGGGTTTATGGGACCACTTTGGGCTGGAATGAGGTGTCTGTTTGTTCCCAATTTTATCAAAAATTAGGGTCCTCATCTGAAGGTCCTGTGTCAAGGTCTTCACAATTATAGGAAGGTGTGTGTGTGTGTGTGTGTGTGTGTGTGTGTGTGTGTGTGTGTGTGTGTTGACAAAGCATACAAGACAGGTAGCTTGTTAATGCCAACTGATATATTTGGGCTCAGTTGTCTTAACAAAACGTGTGTTTGTTTTCAGGATGCCATCTTCATCCCTGAAACGGTTTTCATCCTGGAGGAGACTGTGCAGGAGGCAGAGGAGGTACATGCAAATCCATGTTATTTCCAAGGCTATTGTTTATTTCAAGTATCTGCAGTGATTCTTGAATATTACTATAGCCTAATAGATGTCTCAATTGTTTTCTACTAACAGGAAAGAACAGTTAGTACAGCATGCCAAACTGACACGTGGGTGCCTGAGTGTTCCTGTGCTGCGGGTGGAGAAGTGGTCCACAGGGACCATCACTAAAGAGCTCGGGGCCCAGATAGATTACGCTCACAACCATCAGTATACAACCCCTATACGCCACTTTTGTAAAAAATAAAATAAAATAAAACATTTGATTGATTGTCTGCTGTGCTTGATGCTGTGTATTCACTAACTGTCTGAGTGCTGGTACATTTTAATAGTATCTATAATTTATTTTTAATCTGCATATTAACTTCATAAAGGGATAATCCGCAGTTGAAACAATAACAAGTGTCTCCCTGCTCCTCTTTCGGTAAAAAGCTGAGGGATGGGGCTGGAGAAATGTAAGCTCTGTCAAATGCATAGACTGAGCTATAGATGCAAGGACTGACCAACCATGATATCAAAATTGTAATCCTGTTTCTATGATCTGTTTCCACTACCATCCACGCAGTTCGCTTTGGATAAAGGCGTCTGCTAAATGGCATATATTATTAAAGTCTACTTTGACTCAGCCAACGAGCTGCCCAGTGTCGTTACCATTCCTTTCCAAATAGATGGCAGACAAATCTAGTTCAAGTCGCTATTCTAGCATCAGGAACACGGGATTAGTGCGCACTGAAAGTAGTTTTTTATCTTCAAAGCAAGTTTATCTGGTTCGGCTTGAACCTGTTATAGTGGATAAGCTAACAAATACTATTTTTACATAAGGTGCAGGCATTAGGCCTATGTCTTTAGGCTAGATTTACTAAATGAACTAGTTTTATTCAAACGTTTATTCAATGGCTTTGCTTCTGGCTATGCGCGTTTTATGGAAGAAACGACACACGCAGGGATGAGATACCGTACACCTCGTCCAATTCTCTCTTGTACCCATAGGGTGAACTGGCGATAAACTGCCAGCATGTACGCTCTGCAACCAAAAGCATGAGAAAAGTTCGCCTGAATCCGAAACTAAATCACAATGTATTTATAATGAACACGCCCCATTATTGGTTAGAATGAGATTTCATGAATAATGATACTGTCTGCGATTCGGACTCCGGTCGTTTAATCAAACGTTAAATGTGTTACTAACGCGCCAAACAGCGCTGATGATAAACACCTACCCACTACTGATATTAAACCTTAAACAATTTATAATCAAGCTAAATTTGACAAATTATTTAACTGGTATCTCGGCTGCTGACTGGTCGAGTAACATATTATTTTGTATTTGTTGTGTTCATAATAAATAAATGAAATAAAATATATATTTTTTAAATGTTGTGCACTCACAATTATTTCATTTTTTTACATATAAAAAATACATCTTCTGCAAGGAAGTCCTTCATAAGAATTAGTGGTAAGTCCAATAAATACATTGCCATCCAGACAGACTGACAGGAGCCTATCCCCTCTGGACAAGAGGAATACCTATGTAAGAAGGCTGTTCATTGACTACAGCTCAGCATTTAACATCACAGTATGCTCCAAACTGTCATTAAGCTCGGGGCCCCACAAGGGTGCGTTCTCAGCCCTCTCCTGTACTCCCTGTTCACCCATGACTGCGTGGCCATACATGCCTCCAACTCAATCATCAAGATTGCAGACGACACTACAGTGGTAGGCTTGATTACCAACAACGACGACGAGAGTGTGGTATCAGGAAAATAACCTTTCACTCAACATCAACAAAACAAAGGAGATGATTGTGGACTGCAGGAAACAGCAGAGGGAGCGCCTCCCTATCCACATCGACGGGACAGTTGTGGAGAAGGTGGAAAGTTTTAAGTTCCTCGGCATACACATCACGGACAAACTGAAATGGTCCACCCACACAGACAGTGTGGTGAAGAAGCCGCAACAGCGCCTCTTCAACCTCAGGAAGCTGAAGAAATTTGGCTTGTCACCTAAAACCCTCACAAACTTTTACAGATGCACAATCGAGAGCATCCTGTCAGGCTGTATCACTGCCTGGTACGGCAACTACTCCGCCCACAACCACAAGGCTCTCCAGAGGGTAGTGTGGTCTGCACAACGCATCATCGAGGGCACACTACCTGGCCTCCAGGACACCTACAGCACCCAATGTCACAGGAAGGACAAAAATATAATCAAGGACAACAACCACCCGAGCCACTGCCCGTTCACCCCACTATCATCCAGTAGGCGAGGTCAGTACAGGTGCATCAAAGCTGGGACCGAGAGACTGAAAAACAGCTTCTATCTCAAGGCCATCAGACTGTTAAACAGCCATCACTAACATAGAGTGGCTGCTGCTAACATACAGACTCAAATCTCTTGCTACTATAATACATTTAATAATAGATTTAATAAAGGTATCACCAGTCACTTTAAAATAACACCACTTTAATCATGTCTACATATCCTACATTATCATCTCATATGTATATACAGTATTCTATACCATCTACTGCATCTTGCCTATGCCGCATGGCAATCGCTCATCCATATATTTATATGTATATATTCTTATTCATCCCTTTACATTTGTGTGTATAAGGTAGTCGTTGTGAATTTGTTAGCTAAATTGTTAGATATTACTGCACTGTCGGAACTAGAAGCAGAAGCACAAGCGTGTCGCAACACTCGCATTAACATCTGCTAACCATGTGTATGTGACCAATAAAATTTGATTTGAACCTCTGACTGGATGTAATACAGCCACCATCCGCTGGGATTTTCTGCTGTATCGCTGCCATCTCTCTACAACACACACACTCATACTCTGTCGTCTATCACAGTGCTATCCGTTTTGTCACCAAAGCCCCATATACTGCGACCTGTTTGCTCTGGTTGGCTGGCCCTCGCTACATATTCGTTGCCAAACCCACTGGCTCCAGGTCATCGATAAGTCTTTGCTCGGTAAAGCCCTGCCTAATCTCAGCTCACTGGTCACTTTAGCAACACCCACCCATAGCAAGCGCTCCAGCAGGTATATTTCACTGGTCATCCCCTAAGTCAACACCTCCTTTGGCCGCCAATCCTTACAGTTCTCTGCCGCCAATGACTGAAACGAATTGCAACAACCACTAAAGCTGGAGACTTATATCTCCTTTAACTTTGAGCATCAGCTATCAGAGCAGTTTACCGATCACTGTACCTTTATACAGCCAATCTGTAAACAGCACACCCAACTACCTCATCCCCATATTTTTATGTATCTTTTTGTTCTTTTGCACCCCAGTATCTCTACTTGCACATCATCATCTGCACATCTATCACTCCAGTGTTAATGCTAAATTGTAATTATTTTCGTCTCTATCGCCTATTTATTGCCTTACCTCCCTAATCTTCTACATTTGCACACACTGTACATAGATTTTTCTATTGTGTTATTGACTGTACGTTTGTATGTGTAACTGTGTTGATGTTTTTGTTGCACTGCTTTGCTTTGCTTTATCTTAGCCAGGTTGCAGTTGTAAATGAGGACTTGTTCTCGACTGGCCTGCCTGGTTAAATAAAGGTGAAATAAATAAAAGTTAAGAAACACACTCATACCCTAGCCATTATCTGGCAGCTTCCCCTCACACCAGTTTGTTTGCCTATGCCGACCTCCGAGCTGAGGTGTTTCAAGCGGCATATCTGTGTTTGTTACTGCTACGAGAACAAACTCTTTGATCAGGGGCAACGAGCGGCTCAAACATGAACGGTTTCAGTAGGTTTATTAGCTCCCTAATATTATTTAATTCTCTGTAATAAACTAATTCTCAGACTCGGAGCTATTTGGGAAATTCAACAATTTTTGGGGAGTTCCAAAATGTTCTCTCCTGCCAGTGATGCAACAATGCCAATATGACGATTTAGTTAGCTGATGTTCTAAATCATAGTGTTTCCATTCCCTTTAAATTATGACAATTTATGTGGCTCATGCAATGGAATGTATTTGTAATGCTAGTTGCATTGGTTCAACAAATCACAGCAGACTGATGGAACACTTACTGCTTTGCTCCTATGGGTACATCGGGGCGGCAGGGTAGCCTAGTGGTTAGTGTTGGACTAGCAAGCGGAAGGTTGCAAGTTCAAAACTCCCGAGTCTGTTGTTCTGCCCCTGAACAGGCAGTTAACACACTGCTCCTAGGCCGTCATTGAAAATAAGAATTTGTTCTTAACTGACTTGCCTAGTTAAATAAAGGTAAAAAATAAATACTAGCAATCGTGAGAAATAGTAATGGTGTATTTTTGTAGGCACCAACTCCACCATGGTATGTTGGACAAAGCCTTTTAAGAAAACAAATGGCGTTTTTAGATAAATACCGAAATTAAGGTCTTTGTTAGACTTAGAATATCTCATTTTTTCCCCCTGAGATAATCTGCATCAACTAATGTCACTTTGTGTGAATGTTGAAGAATTTGTTATAACAAAAAAGTACCTAAAGGCTTCATAACTCATAAAGGTAATGTTCAATGACTGCTATTATCTCATTGAACAAAACACAAGATATCCTAAGCCTGTTAATCTTAGAATTTGGTTATTCATATTAAACATGATCTACAAATCTTCAAACAAGACCTTTTCAAAAGCCCCCTCTGGTACTGTACACCTGTTTTATACTCCATAGGAATTTACAATGATCTTGAAACAAGACGAGCAGACTGGTTGATTTACCCATTTTCCTTTTAATCAATATATATTTTTAACTGATACTTATGTGTGCTCTGCCTAATGTCCCAGTAAGCTCCATTTGTTCTATCAATTGGACATAGTGAGTTATATATTCTGTGCAGAAATTGTTAATTGATTAACTTTGTGAAAAAATAAGGTATATTTTCCTGCTTACACGCAAATCATGTAGGGAAAAATCCACAGGAGAATGGACTGAAAACAGAACTTTTATTAAAATTACCAAACAACAGTAAAACATTTTTCAATCAGGTCAGGATTCAGTACTCCTCTCCTTCCTCAGCCTCTCCCTCCACCGAATCCACTCCCACTTCCTCGTAGTCCTTCTCCAGGGCAGCCAGATCTTCTCTGGCCTCAGAGAACTCCCCCTCCTCCATACCCTCTCCCACATACCAGTGCACAAAGGCACGCTTGGCGTACATCAGATCAAACTTGTGGTCGAGCCGAGCCCAGGCCTCAGCGATGGCTGTGGTGTTGCTCAACATGCAAACAGCTCTCTGGACCTTGGCAAGATCTCCACCTGGCACCACCGTGGGTGGCTGGTAGTTGATGCCTACCTACAGGGCACAAGAACAAAAAAAGTAGAATAATCTGACTAACCAAGTGTACTTGAAAAGGTTTAGGAACATAGATCACTGAATGAATAAACCCATTGCTTGTTTACCTTGAAGCCGGTGGGGCACCAGTCAACAAACTGGATAGTGCGTTTGGTCTTGATGGTGGCGATGGCAGCATTGACATCCTTGGGCACCACATCCCCACGATACAGCATGCAGCAGGCCATGTACTTGCCATGGCGAGGGTCACACTTCACCATCTGGTTGGCTGGCTCGAAGCAAGCGTTGGTGATCTCTGCCACAGAAAGCATCTCGTGGTAGGCCTTCTCAGCAGAGATGACAGGTGCGTAGGTGACCAGGGGGAAGTGGATACGGGGGTATGGCACCAGGTTGGTCTGGAACTCAGTCAGGTCCACGTTGAGGGCTCCATCGAAACGCAGAGAAGCTGTGATGGAGGAGACGATCTGGCCAATGAGCCTGTTGAGGTTAGTATAAGTGGGGCGCTCGATGTCCAGGTTACGACGGCAGATGTCGTAGATGGCCTCGTTGTCGACCATGAAGGCACAGTCTGAGTGTTCCAGGGTGGTGTGGGTGGTCAGGATAGAGTTGTAGGGCTCCACCACTGCTGTGGACACCTGAACACATACACAAGAGGTAGAACAGTCATCTTTAGGTTACACATAATGAAAATGTACATATTAAACAAACACAAGTATTGAGTACAAAGACAAAGTACAGTACCAGTTTTGCTGACGTGGAAATCTTCCAAATATTAGTGTGAGCAACTAAACCTTAGAAATACCTGAGGGGCGGGGTATATGGCAAACTCCAGTTTGGACTTCTTGCCATAGTCCACAGACAGTCTCTCCATGAGCAGAGAGGCAAAACCTGAACCGGTTCCACCACCAAAGCTGTGGAAGATCAGGAAGCCCTGAAGCCCAGTGCACTGGTCCGACTGGAGGGGGAGATTACAAGGGGTAAGGGTAGAGCCCTGCATCGTGTTGAATACTTATGGTTCGCTGCGGTTGACCCGCAAAAACAATCAGCTGGTGGGAAACAAAACGTTCTTTCAGCCCATGGTTCAGAACAATTATATTGCAGACCAGAAACTTTTTAAGTCAAGATAATACCTTTTTTTATTTTTTTTTTTAAACAACCACAGGAGCTTAAGTTTAAATTGTGGTGCAAATTCCATTAGGCTACTTGAGCAGTGAGGCTGACATAGCCAGGCCTAGAATACAAGCCACGCAGTGAGAGTGGAGCAGGGAACTGTCCATTCGTAGGCCTATTTGTGTAGTGCTGAAACATTCCTAATTTGTCCAAGCATATGTTCCCTTCCGCCACTCGACAATACATTGCTAAGTTTATTTTCCCTGAATTCTAGATCATGCAAAATTGGCAAATGTAACAGGAGAAATAAAAAGAAAGGTTATGATAGTGAAATTCCACAGTTTGGAAGGATTTTGGGAGGCATTGAGGACAACAACCCGGGAGATGGATACACAGCCTGCAAAAATGCAAGCAGGTATTTGTTTACAACTATCTAGTTAAATATCTGTTAATTATTACATTAATTCCGGCTTTTGTTCATTTACACTACACACAGGCCATATAAAATCTTAAAACAATGCGGCTGGTAAATGCTAATGCTAACAGCTAATAGCCTACTAAATAAATATAGGCACCTTTTGCACCCTTTAACCCAATGATCATCAACTAGATTCCACCAGAGGCCATTTTTTTTCTTGATCTGATGGTCAGCGGGCCAGAACGTAATTGCAAACAATTTGTAGACTGCAAGCCCAAACAGATATTTGGCTAAGACATACTCATGTCAAACCTTGCTTACAATCACATATCTTTCTATTATACCAATTGTTTTGTAACTTGAAGATGATTTGGTGGTGTTTTAACAGTCTTTTTAAGTCCAACAATTACAGTCTCTGATGTTGAATATCAGTTTAGGCTTGGCATTGATGTGACCGTTGCAGGGGGTGCAGATCCCAAAAAACTGACCTGTGCAAGACACTAGATTAGGGACTGACTGGCCTCACTGGTGTACAACCCTGTTCAAGTAGCTTGCAAGTAAAGTTACATAGCTAAGCAGTTGGAAAAACATCGCTATGAGTTCGCAAGCTGTTACTAACCAGCTTGCGAACTCGGTCCAGCACCAGGTCGACGATCTCCTTGCCAATGGTGTAGTGGCCTCGAGCATAGTTGTTGGCGGCATCCTCTTTACCAGTGATGAGCTGCTCCGGGTGGAACAACTGACGGTATGTCCCGGTGCGAACCTCATCTATGAAAAAATCAGAACTCAGTTCAGTGGGGATTTTGAAAAATAAACGTAAAAAATCTTAGTCATGTCAATATTTTAGCAAATGGTGATCATTACCAACAACAGTTGGTTCGAGGTCCACAAACACAGCACGGGGGACATGTTTTCCCGCTCCGGTCTCGCTGAAGAAAGTGTTGAAGGAGTCATCCCCTCCGCCAATGGTTTTGTCACTGGGCATCTGCCCATCGGGCTGGATCCCATGTTCCAAGCAGTACAGTTCCCAGCAGGCATTCCCGATCTGCACACCGGCCTGACCAACGTGGATAGAGATGCACTCACGCTGTGGAGAAATAACATTTGACACATTTGCTAGCTCTTCAGACAAATGTGTAAAAGCTGGCATTTGTTACTTAAGCTAGCTATTACATCATTGTTGAATTGCTAGTTACGAGGTAGCTAATATTAAGTTAGCGAGCTAGGTAGCCAATGTAAAAAAAAAATAGCCAATGTTAGCTAAGTTAGCTACCATTAGATCATTTGATCAAAATTGTTTTGTTTGTCACTCATCTTCCTGACAGAAAACTTACCATGTTGATTATAAGTAAGACCTGTAGCTAATTAATGTTTAACAAAAATGCGTTCTGACAGTTGGCTAGCTAGGCTACCTTTGCTCTACAACTTCTAACGGTTAACTGACAAAAAAATTGAAAAACATCGCTAATTCACGATAATATAGGCCCCTGAATGAGCCCGCCTTCCTTTAAACCCAATTGGGTGTATTTCAAACAGATGATGTGTCAATCAATCTTTTCTCTTTTGCAATTGGACCATTATATTAAGTTTCAAAAATCAACTTGATTTACGGCTGATATATTGGCTAGTTTGGGTGTTTGGTTGGACCAATCCTGCATTTTCAAACGACAGCGCGGGCTTTTTAGGTCAAAAGCAAAAAATGCAATTTTACCCAAGTCAGTGAGGTGAATTCAATGCTTCCTTCTGCTATTCACTACTTGTGTAGCTGGCAATATTGGAATTGATGATTATTTTTGATTCAGCTCAAAGAAAAAACGCACACTCTTATTTATGACAAAAACGTACAGGTAAACTTGTAACTGGCCAAGAACTGGAAACAGCAGTAGCCTACTAGGTCAAGGCTAGCTCTTATTTTAGTCCTGCAGCATGCTTTATCTTCTAGCCCAAAGTAAACTGCTCTATAGCACTTGTCCAGGGTTACCAATAATGATGCTGGACAAAGTGCTCAAATGAAATAATCTTTCTGATGTGTGTGTTGTTCTTGTCCTTGTTCTTCTACTCATCTGTATAAAAATGAAAAGACAACATATTTTCCAGCATCATTTGAAAGCAGTGGAGGGCGAGACAGGAGGAGAGAACATAGCTCAAATGTGTTGGGGATTACCATTCAATAGGGTTCAATCTGGGTTGTAGAACAGGTATTCTATTAAAAAACATTTGAAAAGAGTTAGATAAACGATGTTTCACTCCACAAATGATACAATAGTTGACAATATAACTGACGTAATACTTTAAGTATTTTTACTTAATTATTTTGCTAGTTTATGGCAATATATTTTATATTGTCAACTATTGTATCATTTGTGGAGTGAAACTTTGTTTATCTAACTCTTTTCAAATGTTTTTTAATAGAATACCTGTTCTACAACCCAGATTGAACCCTATTGAATGGTAATCCCCAACACATTTGAGCTATGTTCTCTCCTCCCCTCACACTTCTCCCCTTCTCTCCTCCTGTCTCGCCCTCCTCTGCTTTCAAATGATACTGGAAAATATGTTGTCTTTTCAAAAAATTACATTGTAGACCACTCAAATTAAATAGTTTTAAGACACTAAAAGCAGTCAAACATGGGACATCATTAAAGCCATAAACTAGCAAAATAATTAAGTAAACATACTTAAAGTATTACGTCAGTTGTTTTTTTGGGTATCTGTACTTTACTATTTATATTTACTTTACTTAACTACATTCCGAAAGAAAATAATGTACTTTTTACTCCATACATTTTCCTTGACACCCAAAAGTACTCGTTACATTTTGAATGCTTAGCAGGACGGGGAAATTGTGCAATTCACCCAGTAATCACTACTGCCTCTGATCTGGAGGACTAAACACACATGCTTCATTTGTAAATAATGTGTGCCCCTGGCTATCCATAAAACAATTACAAAAAATGTATCGTGCAGTCTGGTTTGCTTCATATAAGGAATTTTAAATGATTTATACCTTGCATTTTGATACTATACTTAGGTATATTTTAGCAATTACATTTACTTAGTGATACTTAAGTACATTTAATTAAAACCCAAATACATTTAGTCTTTTACTCAAGTAGTATTTCACTGGGTGACTTTTACTTGAGTCATTTTTTATTAATGTATCTTTACTTTTACTCAAGTATGACAATTGTGTACTTTTCCCGTCCACTGTAAACTAATGTACTAAATCAAAACTCATATTGGCCATATTGATGAATCATTATAAATGAATAATTAACTGCTCTTAGCACTTGATCTACTAACTTTATGGTGTCGAAGAGACCTTCTCCCACAGCCTTTAGTTTAATGACTTGCTATGAGGTCAGCTCACCCAGTGTTTCTTTATCAGAGTCCTTGACACTGTTTCACATTTTCTATCACGCTGTGTACATTTCCTTATAGTGTCATTTCTGCTGCTGTTTTGCCTGGCTGGGACATGGGCTCAGGGACATGGGCTCAGGGAGAGAGTGGAGGGGTCAGAGAGACTGACAAGACTGAGGGAGAGAGCAGAACGAGAGGACTTGATAGCCGAAAGACTGAAGCTGCAGAGATGTCCCGGAAACAAACGAACAGCCAAACCACCACCACCACCTGACATTTGGGCTGAGCTGAGAGAGCTGAGAGACATGTTGGTGGTGCAGAGAGTGGAGTTGAGGAACATGTGAGACCTGACTGGGGGACAGTGAGGGGGAGGTGGAAGAGCAGACAGACATGGCGATGGTACTAACAACAGATCTGGGAATCACCAAGAATGAAGTGCAGTTCCTAAAAAACTAAGTTGGCAAGCTGGACACAGAGAATGCAGATAATGATAAGAGCAAATATATATTTGAGTTAAATGAAGTTGATGAGACAAATTAACTCACGTTCCTCTCTTATGTAATGACTGCCATGGGTGCCAGAATGACAGCCAGTGAGGGAGGTGGAGGAGCAGAAAAAGGAGGTGACGGCTCTCGGAGAGGTACTGAGCGCCACTAAGACAATTGCAGCCCCAGAAGAAAAAGGTAGACTAGCTGGAGAAAGAGAATGCAAGTAACTGTATTTAGGAATGGAATACTTCACATTTGTAACTTGATCAAGATAGAAGATTAAAGCTTGTTATAAAAGTGTTACTTATCGATTCAGTGGCCACTTAGCCTATTCAAAGACTCATTTCCTTTCTGTTCAATTTAACCCTGAAGGCCAATGACAGACATTGACAGTGGGAACACGTGTTGTCTAAAAGGACATTGATACCCTAATTGACCATTTTCTGGAAACAGCCTTTGAGGACAGACTGAGTGCCAGTGACAGGAAGGTGAAGGAGCTGAAGAGAGAGAATGCAGTTAAAATACCTTAGATATGACCTTCAAATTCACAGAAACACTCCATGTTTCAACATTTGTAGTATGGCATAATCTGGCACGAGGTCTGTCAAGATATGGACTTTCCTTTGGTTGGGCTTCAAAATATAGCGTGGTGAAGGTAGTGGTGTGCTGTTAGTGAATCTTTGAATTCACTAACAGACCAAATGCGTCCTTCTCCGCTGTTTTGACTGATGGAGTCGTAGGACCCCTCAATACCAAAACCTCCCTGGTCTACAACAAAAGTCACCACCAACATTTGCACGGCCTACATACCAAACACAGGTAATGAATAAGCTGACCAGTGACCAAATTAATCTACACACTGAATCTAGCTACAGTTAACATTAGTCAGTGTCTATGAGATGGACTGTGCTCACTTCTCCTTGCTTCTCTTTAGATGCAGGCATCTTCACAACACGTGTAAGAGTCTACTACTTCAGGTTCACAGATCTCCATAATGGATGGGTGTTTAAATATACCACAACGACCATTTTACGTGGAACAGGGAACAAAACAATGGTAGTGAAAGTGATATATAACTAATGCATTGTCTCTATGGCTGGAGGAAGGTGACATGGTCTACATGCATCTCCCCTCAGTCCAGTGGCATCCTGCTCTTCCTAATGCAAGGGGCTTTCTGAGGTGAGCATTTCTGGGGTTAAAGCACTCATGTCTACTGGACTTAATGAGCATCTACAGCTCTGGAAAAAAATTAAGAGCCCACCTCAAAATGATCAGTTTCTCTGATTTTATTTATAGGTGTTTGGGTAAAATGTTTTGTTCTGACATTTCTCCCAAATAAAAATGTGATTGAGCATTTGCAGAAAATGACAAGTGGTCAAAGATGTTGTCAGACCTTAATGAATATTTAAAATAAGCTCATATTTAAAAATGGTTTAATTTAGGAAGAGTTCAGAAATCAAGATTTGGTGGTGTAACCCTGATTTTCAATCACAGCTTCATGTGTCTTGGCATGTTCAGTCTAACAATGTTGGGTGACTAGGTAACTCCCGGGTGCAAAAATGCAAGCAGCCCGTGTTTGTTGGGGGAACATTGTCAGAGCAGAAGGAAGCAAGTTCCAGGATAACGGCGTACCTGGCTTGATTCATACGTCCTTCACAAAAACCAAATCCCGATTCCAGCTTGGCTGAAGCACTCCCAGACCAATCACCGATCCTCCACAATTTCACTGATTGTCAGTAGTTTAAACAAAATTGTTCTGTTAAACCAGAAAATTTAGCAGTGGTCTGTTAATTTTCCTATAGCTGCATATAAGCATTAAGAATAATACTTTTAATCTATTGACAAATTACCTTAATGGCAGATGCAATCTGCAGTGAGTTTCAGCTTGGTCTACAGGGGCATCTTGTAGTATGAATGCAATTACTGTAGGCACTGAATCGCTATTATAGTACTGTGAAAACATCTTTCCAGGTTTAATGTAAACTCATCTTTAATTTTTGAAAGACTGAACAAGTGGTAGTTCTAAGGTGTCAATTACCTCCATGGGTATCCCTTGACTGCATCGTCTTATGTACATCCATTACACTGTGACCAGCCCATATATTTACAATGAAGAACTACCTCCAACTTTGCCACAACTTCAGAAGTTGAAATGAGTTATTGAATATAGTACTGAACTCACCTCTAAAAGCACAGGGCACTTTAGGTTTAACATTGAAACATTCCCCAAAATAGAACTTCAAAGACAATGATATCAGGAATGCTTGAACTTTATTGAAATTTAAAGGAATGAAGAGCTGGGATGAGAGGTTAGGGGAGAGGGGAAAGTAAGTCAAGAGGGTGGGGTTAGAGGGAAGAAGTGGTCAATGGGTGCGATTGGAGAGTAAGATGAGACATCGTTAAGAGCAGAGGAGAAGCTGCTTAGTTGCCACCACGGAGACGCAGGACCAGGTGAAGAGTGGACTCCTTCTGGATGTTGTAGTCAGAGAGAGTGCGACCATCTTCCAGCTGCTTACCAGCGAAGATCAAGCGCTGCTGGTCTGGGGGGATGCCCTCCTTGTCCTGGATCTTGGCCTTGACGTTCTCGATGGTGTCACTGGGCTCAACCTCCAGGGTGATGGTCTTGCCGGTAAGGGTCTTCACAAAGATCTGCATACCTCCCCTCAGACGGAGCACAAGATGGAGGGTGGACTCCTTCTGGATGTTGTAGTCAGAGAGAGTGCGACCATCTTCCAGCTGCTTGCCGGCGAAGATCAAGCGCTGCTGGTCTGGGGGGATGCCCTCCTTGTCCTGGATCTTGGCCTTGACGTTCTCGATGGTGTCACTGGGCTCAACCTCCAGGGTGATGGTCTTGCCGGTAAGGGTCTTCACAAAGATCTGCATACCTCCCCTCAGACGGAGCACAAGATGGAGGGTGGACTCCTTCTGGATGTTGTAGTCGGAGAGAGTGCGACCATCTTCCAGCTGCTTGCCGGCGAAGATCAAGCGCTGCTGGTCTGGGGGGATACCCTCCTTGTCCTGGATCTTGGCCTTGACGTTCTCGATGGTGTCACTGGGCTCAACCTCCAGGGTGATGGTCTTGCCGGTAAGGGTCTTCACAAAGATCTGCATACCTCCCCTCAGACGGAGCACAAGATGGAGGGTGGACTCCTTCTGGATGTTGTAGTCGGAGAGAGTGCGACCATCTTCCAGCTGCTTGCCGGCGAAGATCAAGCGCTGCTGGTCTGGGGGGATGCCCTCCTTGTCCTGGATCTTGGCCTTGACGTTCTCGATGGTGTCACTGGGCTCGACCTCTAGGGTGATGGTCTTGCCGGTAAGTGTCTTCACGAAGATCTGCATCTTGACACTAAGGAAGATAAAAATAAATATTTTAGAATAAACGCCTAACACTAAAAGCAATTTCTGATTAAAATTAAACTGGTTATACATGATTCAAACTGTAGGTGTCAATCTAGTGTTCATATCAATTTCGTGGGCGAACTTCTAAATAGGGCAGCGCAGAGCCTCCCATTGGGGGCAGTACTCGGCTGACGTTTACATCAGCAGGCTCCAGGTGCCACCATTTTAGAACCATCTTGGGTCGTCACTTGTTAACACGCCACATAGCCTTAAACCCCGCCTATTTCTAAAATGTATTTTATAATCTGATAGTCCTCAAGTACGGACAACCTGGTTGAACATTTGGAAATTATATGGAGCAGCCATTGCATTTTTTCGTCGACAAGTATTTTACGTTCTCCTGTTAATAACAAATTAAGTTCTCATAATCCTAACATTAAGCCTAACTGAAATTAAGTTAATCATTTAATGCCCGTTCAGCCAAATAAGAGATCTTAGCAAGTTGGGTTTAGTTCACGAGCAGTATTTCACATTAAATTAGTCACTATTTGAATGCGGCTCAAATAAAAGTTAGCTATGTCGAATAAAGGTGAAGGCTATCAATAGTAAATAATCATACTGTTACATACCTTTTTTAGCTAATCAAGTTAACACCATACAGTCAGCTATATTTCTACTTAAACAAGCTAGTTGCAGTAGCTAACGTAAACTAGAAAATTAGCTGGTCTGACTGGCTAACGTCGACGTATGCTTGTACAAACCCAATACGAATGGAAAAGCACTAAGTTCGAAATATACATCAAGCTGAATTAAATGTCTGAGAAATGTTTAGTCATTCGTGCTTATTTGAGATAATACCCTACTTACAGGAAAAATGAGCTACCGGTGTTCTTGAATATTCTAGTTCCTCTCTCTGTCTCCAGGAAACGACTCTGTTCTCGCAAACAAAGGGCTGTGGTATTTATACCGTACAGTCACGTATCCTTCCGCCGTTACACCCATATCGAACTATAAACTGCGGATTCGATAAATATCCGTTATCATATGGATTCTTTTGGATGAAGGGACAAAATCTACGACATACCACAGTAAACACGTTTTATATCAAAGTTATTTTTTTTAACCCGAAGTATCTGTGTAAGAATGGACGGTCGGATAAAAGAAGTCGATCGTTGGCGGAGATAGAAATTAGCAAAAATAGTGATTCGTCGTTCTCTAGCAACAAGCTGCTCAGTCAACACGAAACTAGTCGGCATCCGACAGTATCAACCTTGCCAGCTAACTAGTCAAATCGGTATATGCGTTGGCTATGTCAGTAAAGTCTCAAACTTTACAATTTTGAGTAAGCATAGTTTTGATACATTTACAAGCATCAACATATTAGGAGCTCTCCCAGAGAACAGTTTTTTGGTGCATAGAATACTGTATTGCTCAATTTCATGCAACACAGATGTGGACTGTTTATTTCAGGGCATCAAAGTGATTTTATAGAAATTGCATTAACAGCATGGATCAACATTTTCATTCTACACAAACATGAAAGGCCTTTTCCCTCCAAGCCAGACTCCTTCCTAAGCTCTACCAGCAGATCTGGCACTTATTCAGATCTATGAGGTCTAGAGAACAAACACGGGCCTCCCTTTTGACTTCAGCCTGACTGTGCTGAGTCAGCAGACTTTTGGTTGATGTTGTTGTCTTTCCTGAGAGAGGTCATACTGACCATTGTTCCAGGCGCTGACACTTTCTATCTGTCTTTCTATTCATGGACGTCTAAACAAGGAAGTGGACAGAACCAACGTTGATTCGTTCTGTAGTAGAAACAGTCAATCAACAGTAATCAAGACATTGAGGATTGGTGGCTCTTCTGCTAGACTAACCAGGGCCATCCTTTCATATGTAGGCCTGTTACAGGAGTCTTAAAGTCTCCCCCTTGATCGAAACTCATCAGAGAGAGGACATGAGATTTACATCAGAAAAACCATGTCTGTGTGTGTGACCTTACCCTCTGTGTGTTGTTGAGGACCTGTGGGTCTGTGTGTCCATAGCTAGGTGGCTTCGCTCTGGGGTGGCAGCCTTGTGTCAATGGCTCTAGGGTGGCAGCCTTGTGTCAATGGCATCCATGTCTGCCACTAAGTCTGGGGGGATGTGACCTGCCCACTGAGTCATAGCCTTCACGTTCACTGGCCTCATCACCTGGTCTGTGGACCACTCCGTGCTGACACACACACACACACACACACACACACACACACACACACACACACACACACACACACACACACACACACACACACACACACACACACACACACACACACACACACATGCAGTTTACATGCATACTAACCCTAACCCTAATTGTAACCCTAAACCTAACCCCTCAGCTTAAAATAGCCTTTGGAGAATTTTCCTTGTTCTACTATCCTTGTGATAGCAAGCAGTGTTTGTAGTGACAGAGGCTTTTTGGTTCAGTAAGGTCAGCGTATATATGTGTCTTCTGGACGGAGGTATGTGTATCTGTGTAGCAAAGTACATCAGGCCTACTTGGGGAAGAGCTAAGCGAGATACTGAGCGTTCTTCAGAGTGAAAGGGTCTTTATTGCAGAGTACAGGAGCTGGCCCCCTGTGTCAAACTATGATATCAAGAAGGAAGGCAGTGACCACTCGGTCCAGGACCTTGGTGCTGTCCCCCTCCTCCTCATTAGCCCAACCTCAGACCCAGCAGTCTGGCCACTACCCTTGTCTCCTCTCCACACCACACAGCAGGGTGGGCACCCAGCACGGCTCTACACACGGGAAATAAGACATAGATCAAAATGACAGGGTACAGAGGTAAATAAATATATAGGGGGTTATAATAATACAAGTACGTGGGTAAGTACAAGTAAATAAATACTCTCCCCCTCCTCTCTCTTGATGTACCTCATCACGGTGGCTTCCTGGTGTGAGGCACCCCTCCCACAAACACCAGAAGAGCATCAGCACTGACCCTCCACCTGCCCTGGACCGTCACGGTCACAGGTCTACCACCACCCTGGAATGGCCGCCGGCAGGGCAGACAGAAAACGCCGGAACTGGGTCAGGGTATAGAGTCCACCCAAGATCAGGACCCCTGTTAATCCCATCCGTGCTGACACACGCATCACCGATGGAGATGGTGGTGCTTGGTCATGGTCTCTTGGTCACAAGTAGTAGGCCGCCTGTGTGTGCGCTGCTTTTTTTAAAACAAGGTCTTTCTTGTAAAAGAGATGTTTTAGTTTCAGTGAGACTAACCTTGGTGAAGTGTACAGAGAGAGGTACTTTCTGGAATAGAGGGAGGGAAACAAGACCGAGGGAGATTTTACGTCTCATATTCATACAGAAACAAACTGTCTCTCTTCTGTCAACACTGCAGAACACGAGTGTTTATCTGCGATGAAACTATTATGGCAGGTCCCTCCGAGTGTCCACTTCCCTCTCCTCATAGCTCCGCAAAAAAAAAAAAAGCCTGGAAATGTTTTTTTTGTTTCACAACATAAATGTCACAACACACCTAGACCTATTCCTGCAGAGGGGAGAATCTTTTCATGGCATAGATGGAAAAGTTTTGTTTAAATGTCTGCAAATATTGTCACGTCCTGAACTTAGTTCCTTTTTTATGTCTCTATTTTGGTTTGGTTGGGGTGGGCATTCTATGTTGTTTTTCTATGTTTTCTTTTGTATGCGTTTGGACTGGTATGGTTCCCAATCAGAGGCAGCTGTCTATCGTTGTCTCTGATTGAGAACCATACTTAGGTAGCCTTTTCCCACCTGGTGTTTGTGGGTAGTTGTTTCCTGTTTTCAACTTTCAGGACTGTTTCGATTTTAATTTCTTACAGTCACGTTGTTATTTTGTGTGTTCATGTTCTGTGATAATGAATAATCATGGACACTTACCACGCTGCGTTTTGGTCCGATCCTTCCTACTTCTCATCCAATGAAGACGAAGATCGTTACAAATATAAAAGACAATGGTAATGCAGCAAATTCAAACAAGCCTCTCGTCCTGACTCTGTTGCATTAGAGTTGATCCTATATTATTATTATTATTCATCAAGTCAGTGCCTATGAAACGCAAACTTCACACGGTCTTATCAGGCATTCTAGAACCTTCGCTGTTACTCCAGTGATCAAGGTCAGAATCAGAACAGATATGCAGCTCGACAAACCAACTGAGTGATACCAACGAGCAAGAAAAAGGTAATGGAGGAAAAGAAAGTCGACAACATGCTATAAAACATTGACATGAGAGACATGTTTGCCCCGCCTTAACGGACGCAAGAGGAAGTTGAGCTGTGTTTGAACTACTTTGACGGTGAAGACTGGCGCAGAACAGAGAGACTTAAAGGACAGTAAGAATGAAGAGTGGTTAGAGAAGAGAGGAGCGGTTGAAGCCTTTTTCAGGACTGATCTCTGACCCACTTGGCCTTATCCTGTTTTATATGTACACTATAGGACAGAAGTCACTGTGGCAACTTCCATATTGATTTAAATGTATTTGAAAGAAAATCTTAAACATTAAAAGCACATACAGCATCTCATATACTTGCTCCACTGTTCTGAGGCTGAGGGCATGTTTTTTGTTGTTGACGCTCGACCATCTTGTCGACTTTGTTGCACGACTCAGTCAAGCCTGACTTTACATCCCGAGGGCTTTGTATGTCTCTGACACCCTCTCTATTCAGCTGTTTTGTTGGGTAATTACACATATGCCCTCACAGACAGACAAATACACACAAACACACACAGTTTTCACAACTGTTAAGTGTTTAGTACCTGCTTTCGCAAAAGTAACTTTTCATTAGTGAATAACAGCAATATTAATTGAAACAGAAAGCAACTTTGTTCTTGAGGCTGTTGTGTACTGAGGGGGAGCAAAGTTGATGGGTCAGAATGAAAGTAAACCAGTTTCAACAGCTGTCACCTCTGGTGTGTGAGAGATTGTGGTATAGGATCTCCACACAAGAACGTGACATAACACAGCTCCTAGTCTCCTTCCTGTGACTGGAAACACACAGAGTGTGGAATGGATCCATTTCTTTTACCTACCAGACTGTGTCCTTGAAGGAAAGGAGACTAGGAGCTGTGAAGGAGTATTGAGACACAGCCTGTGTGTGCGTGCGTGGATATACTGTGACATTAGCAGGGCAACACTGCATAGTGTCAGAGGAGAGAATGTTAACTTCTTCATATTCCCTGTTCTGCCCTGTGACAAAGGGAGGGACACTCAAATAACTGACAACAAAGACAAGTGCGTGTGTTTTATTTTGATAGAAAGATTCTTTCATACATTTTTTTTGGACCATTTATTTAGGGAAGTCAGTAGCATGGTACGTCTTTTCTTTTTGTATTCTCAAAATGAAAATGTACATTCATTAATCCGCATAAAACGTCACATATACATCAAAATAAATACATCTTATGGTGGCCTCTTCTGGTGTTGTTATGGGTTGGTTGAGATTGTACAGGTCAGTTACTACGGTAAAACCAGTCCTTAGAAATGACTGCAGGCAGGAAGATGGGGCACAACCAGGAAGAGATAATGACCTCACATCCTGTGAGGTCACTTCCTTCTATCTTTCACTTCTCTTTCTCACTCCCCTTCTCTCCCCCTCTCTCTCCTTCACATATTCCCTCCCTGTCTCTGTATTTGTTCTCTAATGGTAGACACATGAGTAAATGGACAACTTGTCACAAGTGCTTCAGTCTCTTAATCCCCCCAAAATCCTGCAGCCCCCTTTCACAGTATCTCCTGTCCTCCCCTTTCTATTCTCCCCCATTGCCTCTCCGACTCATCTTCCCTCTCTCTCATTCCTCTCTCTGTGATTGGAGGACAGGGTCACGGGGGTCATGGGATCATGGGGGAAGACTGTAGTCAGTCTGTATTTACATAACTTCCACCTGGGCCGGTCTAAGGAAGAGGAGGAAGGGTAGGGGGATGGGTTGGTGGGGTGGATGCTTCATTTTGGGATTCCAACAGTGGAGATGGTCCTCATATTGATACCTCATATTCACGGTTGTCCTGAGAGAGAGAAATGTTAAAGACCAGTAGTAAGGACCCTCCTGTCTCATACAATGACTATGTTTGTGTGTGTGTTTCCAGCAGGTGTGTGTGTTTGTGCGTGTTCTTCCTCACCCCTCCTGTCTCGTAGAGTGGGTTGTCAAACTCGCTCTCCACGGTGATCTGACTGTAAGGGTGTGGGTAGATGAGCGGCAGCCGCAGGTTGGAGTGGTAGCGACACCTGGTGGCCAAGAGAGGAACATCATGGTGTCAGGAATCTAAAAACACCCAGAACCTTCAGGACACCACCACTGTTTCCATGAGCAGAGAGAGAGTATGACATCACATCTCATTCATTTGAGTCTATACATTGAGGTGAAACGTTCAGCACGTGGCAGATAGAATTGTGGCATGTAGAGCAGCTGACATGATACTATCATATGACAGAGAATAATATCTGTTCTACACAATACATTCCTATCTGAATGTTCTGTAACGTTGCAGCCTCCTGTTATTCAACCATGTCTAATAGGAAGGTAGCCAGGGCAGTTTGTGTTTATTCAATCGTCATAGAGTTTCCATATGACCGTGGACAATATAGCTTTTAAACCGAGTTGAATACAGAATATTCAGCTATATTCAAATGTACAATGTTGAGGTGAGTGTGGTCTAACCGTGTGATGTAGACGTAGGCTCCTCCCAGCAGCACGGAGAGCAGAAGTACAAGGATGAAGATGGCCAATGCCATGTTGCCACCGTCCAGACCTGACCCGGCTGCTGCCTCAACAACTGGAGGAGATGGACGGATAGAGGAAAGGAGAGGGGAGGGAAGAGGAGAGCAGGGGGGGGATAAAAATACTCAAATAAATGAGAAATAGACATGGTGTCTTCAATGAAAAGGTCAAAACAACAGATCAGCATCACAAAAGGAAAGAAATATGAAAGCGAGTCCAACACGCATTGGCCATTAATACAGCATACAGGTAGTTAGGGAAAAGAGTGGATCGCCATCGTTGACATCTGAGTCATTTAGCAGATGCTCTCATCTACAGCGACTTACAGTTCGTGCATTCATCTTACGATACTGTAGCTCGGTGGGACAACCACATATCACAGGCATGGTAAGTACACTTTTCCTCAATAAAATAGTTATCGGCGAAGTCAGAACTAGAAAAAAAGGGGGGGGGGGTCGAGTGCAAGTGTTGGTTCTTTAAATATATATTTTTCTGTATCCCAGATAATTAAGAGACATACAAAGATCTGCTAAAAAACATTTGATTGACAGCCCACTGGGCACAGATGTAATATTCAACGTCTGTTCCACGTCGGTTCAACATAATTTCATTGAAATGACGTGGAAACAACGTTGATTCAACCAGTGTGAGACATGCAGACAAGAACACGGACAGAGAGAGAGAGAGACAGACAAAAACAGAGACAGACAGGCAGGCTCACAGACACAGAGAGAGAGAGAGACAGACAGGCAGGCTCACAGACACAGAGAGAGAGAGAGACAGACAAAAACAGAGACAGACAGGCAGGCTCACGGACAGAGAGACAGACAAAAACAGAGACAGACAGGCAGGCTCACGGACAGAGAGAGAGACAGACAAAAAGAGACAAACAGGCAGGCTCACAGACAGAGAGAGAGAGAGACAGACAAAAACAGAGACAGACAGACAGGCTCACGGACAGAGAGAGAGAGAGAGACAGACAAAAACAGAGACAGACAGGCAGGCTCACGGACAGAGAGAGAGAGAGACAGATGAAAAGAGACAGACAGGCAGGCTCACGGACAGAGAGACAGACAAAAACAGAGACAGACAGGTAGGCTCACGGACAGAGAGAGAGAGAGACAGATGAAAAGAGACAGACAGGCAGGCTCACGGACAGAGAGACAGACAAAAACAGAGACAGACAGGCAGGCTCACGGACAGAGAGAGAGAGAGAGACAAAAACAGAGACAGACAGGCAGGCTCACAGACAGAGAGAGAGAGAGAAACAGACAAGAATAGAGACAGACAGGCAGGCTCACGGACAGAGAGAGAGACTGACAAAAACAGAGACAGACAGGCAGGCTCACAGACAGAGAGAGAGAGAGAGAGAGACAGACAAGAACAGAGACAGACAGGCAGGCTCACGGACAGAGAGAGAGAGACTGACAAAAACAGAGACAGACAGGCAGGCTCACAGACAGAGAGAGAGAGAGACAGACAAGAACAGAGACAGACAGGCAGGCTCACAGACAGAGAGAGAGAGACAGACAAAAACAGAGACAGACAGACTCACCTTCCAAAGCATGGTTGCCAAAGCAGTCATGGTTGGCTGCAAGACATCAGACATTCTCTCAGACATTGACAGGGTAGATAAAGTATATCATACTGGTGGCAGGTACAGTATTTCTAGGGCTGTCTAGAGACCTTACATTTTTTTTTTTTATAGTTGCACTACTTCTGACCACATCCTAGCAGTCTTAAACAACTACAGAGAGTTTAGGAACTACAAATATGGCTGCCGAGAGCTGTATCATACACAGGGACATTATCGTTACTTAAACAAGCACCATTCACATGTAGCATGTCTATGTGGAAAGTCATGGTGAGGAATGTTCCATTCCATGCAGGTCTGCGGGGGTGGCGTGTGGGTGCTTGGCGGCTGGACCTCACCCCTGCATAGTGGCAGTGGTCCGCTCCAAAACGACGGGTTCCCCAGGATACACTTAATGGCGACCTCGCCGATGAGCTCGAAGCCTTGGTAACAGATGAAGGTGAGCGACTCGCTGGGCAGGTAGAGGCGCTTGGACAGGATCTGGTATCCGTTGTCAGGGAGACCAGGGTTCTCACAGGAAACAGATTCCTCCGCTGGAGCGAGGGACGGAGAAAGAGATAGAAAGTGTGCACGTGCGCGCGCGAGAGAGAAAGGGGTCGACAATAACCTGCTCAACATTTATCGAGCCCTTGACCAGTTGAATCAATGCTAGAAGTGAAATAGCTCAATTACGTGGAACAGCATGGGGTACTGGAGGTAGAGGGCTGGAGAACTGGTTCTAAGGAGGTGTGAGTCACACAGTCCGACAGATAAGGAGGGTAGGGTGTTTGATTGACAGCTTCTCCTCCTGGTCTGACAGCCTCAAGCCGAGCTGCTATGACTAATGGGTAACCTCCGCCCCTCTTCCAGGTGGCAAGGGCCTGATCTGCATACCGCATTAGCATATTAAACGGCTCACACACACGCACGCGTGCAGCTGCGCACCCCCACGCACATTCACATAGACACACATTAACAACCATGAGAACGCAGAGAGGAGGAGGAAGTTGTCATGCACACACACACACTCATACACACTTTAATAACCATGAACATACACGCTGGGAGCGGTGTCAGCAGGACAAAGAGGGAGACAGCCCCGTCGAGTCGTCTCCGCCAGAGATCAAGTGTTCATCCCAGATTACCTCTGCAACATCAAACGCTATTAAAATAAGCCTCTGGTCTACCGAGAGAGAGAGAGAGAGAGAGAGAGAGAGAGAGAGAGACAGAGAGAGAGAGACAGAGAGAGACAGAGAAGAGAGAGAGAGAGAGAAGAGAGAGGAGAGAGAGGAGAGAGAGAGAGAGGAGAGAGAGAGAGAGAGAGAGAACTGCACTGTTCAGGTTTAATAGACAGTGACTGACGGTCGACATGCAGCCTCACGTCCCGGAAAAACACACTAGGGGAGAGTGGGGTAAGCAGAGCCCCCCCTTTTTAAACATTCAGCATCACTCCGTCAAGGGGAATATAGTATTCTGTCTAACAAAGATATCTACTTATATTTCAGGATGTTGTATATCCCTGGAATTCATATAAACATGACAGTTTTGAAGACATAGCTTGTCCAGAAATAAAGTGGTCTCTTGGCACAACCTACCCTGGGTATGGGGTAAGTTGAGCCACCCAGAAGTTTCTGTACTGAATGAAATACTACCTCGATCCTTGTTTCTCAAAAAGGGGATTGAGCACAATAGCAATCGCTTTTTTGTATTTTAATCATCTTTTAACACACTTAACATAAGCCAGGCCCTGTTGTTACCTCATATCCCAGCGATAATGCCTTGCGATAATGCCTTACTCAACTTGCCGTTGGCTCAACTTACCTCATGGTCGTTGGCTCAACTTTGCCCGAGGCAAACATTTCAACTATATTAGCCTACACTGCTACAAGGATGCACTTTCACGCTAGGTTTAGGACTTCATCTTGAAGCTTACAGAGACCCCAACTGATGTATAAAACAATCTTACAATGATCTACTTTGGTTTCGATACAACCATCATTAAACCTCTTACACAATAAATCCTTTTTTGGACCAAACTTACTTTCCACTTTGTCCATGTGGGTCCTTCCTTCACTTCCTTTGGTCAAATGATACATTTTGTGTGGGGTTTCCTAGAATCTAAGGTGGCTCAACTTACCCCACTCCAACTGTAGCACAAACTCATCCATTCCCTTACGCACAGCTACTCACAGACACAGTGGGGTAGTTTGGACGTCCAGACAGGGGTGCCAGGCTCTCGTCCGTAGCAGGTGAGTGTGGCACCGCCCTGCAGGATGAAGCCGGGGTAGCAGCTGTACTGGATGGTGGTCCCCACCAGGAGTTTCGGGTCGGACAGTGACCTGGTCGAGTGTTCCACGTGACCCGGATCTGAACAATACATTACTGAAGAGAGGGGAGGGGGGAGGGAGAGAGAGAGAGAGAGAAGAGAATGGGTATCAGAGGGGTTTGCACTAGGCAAGAACTCTCAATCACACACACACACACACACACACACACACACACACACACACACACACACGCACACACCCTCCCCCAACCACCCTAGCTAACTCACTCTTCTCGCAGAAGGGGGGCTGTGTGCTCCAGGTGAGGTCTAGCTGACAGGTCAGAGTCTCTCGTCCAACCAGGTCGTAGCCTGGGTCACACTGGTAGGTAATGCGCGCGCCCCGCACCAGGGCAGTATGGGACGTGGTCTTCCAGCCATTCTGGATCTCCGGCAGGTCCGGACACGAGTCGTTACGGGAGACCTCTGTGGAGACACACAAACAAACATTTAGAGATGCTTATTGTGATTTACATTAATGAATTCTCACACAAAATAACAAAGGAGAAGGGTTGCAGATGCATTTCTGCAGGCATGTCGTTCTACATTTCTGGTGGAAGAAGTGTATACAAGTGCAGGTGTGTACAGTGTACATAGAGAATGATCGAGTGTGCATATTCTAATACGATTCCATGTTTGTGTTTCCTCATGTGAACGTGGAGAGCACTCCAAATAATTGCGTGTGAGTGTTTGTGTATGTGTGTGTTTATCCACACGCACACAGGCCAAGTGGGACGGTGAGACAAATAGGATGTGATTGAATAAGGGCAGAGAGAGAGAGAGAGAGCGAAAGAGAGAGAGAGGAGGGTAAAGCGGAGGAAGAGAAAAGGGAGAGGAGACAGAGAGACGGAGTCTGGGACATTACACTGTCTCTCTCATTTCCTCAGCCTCCTCTTTATCTCTCTAGCTCTGTCTCTCTCATTTCCTCAGCCTCCTCTTTATCTCTCTAGCTCTGTCTCTCTCATTTCCTCAGCCTCCTCTTGATCTCTCTAGCTCTGTCTCTCATTTCCTCAGCCTCCTCTTTATCTCTCGAGCTCTGTCTCTCTCATTTCCTCAGCCTCCTCTTTATCTCTCTAGCTCTGTCTCTCTCATTTCCTCAGCCTCCTCTTTATCTCTCTAGCTCTGTCTCTCTCATTTCCTCAGCCTCCTCTTTATCTCTCGAGCTCTGTCTCTCTCATTTCCTCAGCCTCCTCTTTATCTCTCTAGCTCTGTCTCTCTCATTTCCTCAGCCTCCTCTTTATCTCTCTAGCTCTGTCTCTCTCATTTCCTCAGCCTCCTCTTTATCTCTGTCTCTAGCTCTGTCTCTCTCATTTCCTCAGCCTCCTCTTTATCTCTGTCTCTAGCTCTGTCTCTCTCATTTCCTCAGCCTCCTCTTTATCTCTCTAGCTCTGTCTCTCTCATTTCCTCAGCCTCCTCTTTATCTCTGTCTCTAGCTCTGTCTCTCTCATTTCCTCAGCCTCCTCTTTATCTCTCGAGCTCTGTCTCTCTCATTTCCTCAGCCTCCTCTTTATCTCTCGAGCTCTGCCTCTCTCATTTCCTCAGCCTCCTCTTTATCTCTCTAGCTCTGTCTCTCTCATTTCCTCAGCCTCCTCTATCTCTCTAGCTCTGTCTCTCTCATTTCCTCAGCCTCCTCTTTATCTCTCGAGCTCTGTCTCTCTCATTTCCTCAGCCTCCTCTTTATCTCTCTAGCTCTGTCTCTCTCATTTCCTCAGCCTCCTCTTTATCTCTCGAGCTCTGTCTCTCTCATTTCCTCAGCCTCCTCTTTATCTCTGTCTCTAGCTCTGTCTCTCTTTCACTGACTCTCCGTTTCAACTCGGCTGCCGAGTCGTCTATTCCTCCAATATTGGCTACTGTCTCTTATCAATTCATTTTGTTACTTCTCCTTCCCTCCCTCTCTGCTTCTCTCCCCCCCCCTCCTCTTACCCATGTAGTTGATGATGAAGCCCTCTCCCTTGCCGAAGACGAGGCCGGCGGGGTCGGAGTGGAAGGTCACGGTGAGGTCAGGGGTCGTGGACTGTATCTTGAAGGGCCCGGCTCCGCCCACGTACTGGCCCAGGATATGGGTGGTGACTTCATCACCGTCCAGGATGGTCAACATGTCACTGTCACTCAGGTTCAGACTGAAGTGGGGGGGAGAGAGAGAGAGAGAGAGAGAGAGAGAGAGAAAGGGAGAGAGTGCATAGTTGATTCAATCTCTAGTTGTTGAATCACACATTTTTCTAATGGTAATTTTGCCCTGTGGAATTGCCCGTTGCTTTGGCAATAAGTAGCCTACTTTTGTCATGCCCATAAACATGGTGAATTTAAATTGGACTCATCTAACACGTCCCAAATCACATGATATGAGTGTATATGGTATCAGCACCATATGGCAAACTCTGTGCAATGGCGACCCGTCATTCCTGTTTTTAATCCCACCTGTTTAAACAACAACAAAAGAGTTGCCCTGTTTTGCATGTCATTCTGGCATTCATTCGTGTCACATGTCATTTCAGCAAACAACGTAAAAAACAACAACCTTGAGTTAATCAAAAGCAGCATACAAACTTGGCCTCTTTCTTTGAGTAAGGCAGCGCCAAGATGCAGCAGTTTCAGCCTAGCTCAGTGCCGTCTGTAGTGGAGGGGCAGCGAGATCACAGAGCTGAGGCATTGTCTACCTCTAGTTGAGCCGTGATTGGCTCAGGGTTCTGTTGGTTACGGTTTTTTTTAACTTAACAAATAAGGAACACTCAAAAGGTGCCCTTATAAACCACAACCATTTACATCAAAACACAGCCGTAGACAGAAGATCAAACATCACAGTTCCACCGCGTAGGAAAAGTCCACGTTGCTTTTATGCTGCTCGTAGTCAACCCCCTGTGATGTCACTGCATACGTCATTACCTACTACTCCTCAGACCAAGCCCATGCATACACAGCTATACCAACTTGCAAGAGATACAATAGTTCCAATGTTTTCTAATGCCTCGGCAGGAAATGTCCACTCCCCCAAGTAGATTTATAGAGGTATGTCTGACTATCCTCTTATCTCTTCTACTCCCCTGCAGGGCTCTTTGTTTATCTTTGAAATGCTTTCTCACAGACCCCCATTTCTTTATAAGAGGCAGAGACTGTGGAACAATTCTAAAACCTCGCAATGAATATATACCCGTATATTGTTAATCTGTAGTCTAGGACCCTATAAATGTAGAGGAGGAGGGGTCCCACAGTCCTTCCCCTTCTATTAATACAACCTATTATAATCAATTATTATAATACATCAAACATTTGGTGCAGCCCCTATCATGACCCCATCAGTTCTGTCACTCACAGGGACACCACATCACCGCAGAATCTGCGGGAGAGCTAGGACGATCAAGCCCCCCTGCAGCCCTACCATAGATTTACAGTACAAGTGCTTGTCCAAGAAGGCTCAAGGTCATTGGCCACAGACAAAAATGACGTCAAATGCACCAGATTTGCCAGTTCTTGCTGTGAGATGTTACCCCACTCTTCCACCAAGGCACCTGCAAGTTTCTGGGGACATTTCTGGGGGGATTGACCCAAGTCCTCACCCTTCGATCCAACAAGTCCCAGACATGCTCAATGGGATTGAGATCCGGGCTATTCGCTGGCCATGGCAGAACACTGACATTCCTGTCTTGCAGGAAATCACGCACAGAACGAGCAGTATGGCTGGTGGCATTGTCATGCTGGAGGGTCATGTCAGGATGAGCCTGCAGGAAGGGCAACACATGAGGGAGGAGGATGTCTTCCCTGTAATGCACAGCGTTGAGATTGCCTGCAATGACAACAAGCTCAGTCTGATGATGCTGTGACACACTGCCCCAGACCATGACGGCCCCTCCACCTCCAAATCGATCCCGCTCCAGAGTACAGGCCTCGGTGTAAGGCTCATTCCTTCGCCGATAAACACGAATCCGACCATCACCCCTGGTGAGACAAAACCGCGACTTGTCAGTGAAGAGCACTTTTTTCCAGTCCTGTCTGGTCCAGCGACGGTGGATTTGTGCCCATGGTTGACGTTGTTGCCAGTGATGACTGGTGAGGACCTGCCTTACAAGGCCTACAAGCTCAGTCCAGCCTCTCTCAGCCTATTGCGGACAGTCTGAGCACTGATGGAGGGATTGTGCATTCCTGGTGTAACTCGGGCAGTTGTTGTTGCCATCCTGTACCTGTCCCGCAGGTGTGATGTTCGGATGTACCGATCCTGTGCAGGTGTTGTTACACGTGGTCTGCCGCAGCGAGGACGATCAGCTGTCTGTCCTGTCTCCCTTTAGTGCTGTCTCAGGTGTCTCACAGTACGGACATTGCAATTTATTGCCCTGGCCACATCTGCAGTCCTCATGCCTCCTGAGCATTGTTCTTTTGGTGTTGTCAGAGTCAGTAGAAAGGTCTCTTTAGTGTCCTAAGTTTTCATGACTGTGACCTTAATTCCCTAAAATCTGTAAGCTGTTAGTGTCTTAACGACCGTTCCACAGGTGCATGTTCATGAATTGTTTATGGTTCATTGAACAAGCATAGGAAACAGTGTTTAAACCCTTTACAACGAAGATCTGTGAAGTCATTTCGATTTGTACGAATTATCTTTGAATGACAGAGTCCTGAACAAGGGACGTTTCTTTTTTTTTGCAGAGTTTCTCTCTCGTAGCTTTGATTGGACATCATGCTTTCAAAATCTTGGCTGGCTTGCAAGATAAGCAGTCATCATGAATCACATCGACAATCTACTGGCAATGCTTTTCAGGCCTTGTCATATGAAGGTGGCTTACAAGACCATGGTGCTTGCCTACGGAGCTGTGAGGGGAACGGCACCGCAGTACCTCCAGGCTCTGATCAGGCCCTACACCCAAGCAAGGGCACTGCGTTCATCCACCTCTGGCCTGCTCGCCTCCCTACCATTGAGGAAGTACAGTTCCCGCTCAGCCCAGTCAAAACTGTTCGCTGCTCTGGCCCCCCAATGGTGGAACAAACTCCCTCACGACGCCAGGACAGCGGAGTCAATCACCACCTTCCGGAGACACCTGAAACCCCACCTCTTCAAGGAATACCTAGGATAGGATAAGTAATCCTTCTCACCCCCCCCCCCTTAATGACTTAGATGCACTATTGTAAAGTGGCTGTTCCACTGGATGTCAGAAGGTGAATTCACCAATTTGTAAGTCGCTCTGGATAAGAGCGTCTGCTAAATGACTTAAATGTAATGTAAATGTAATGTGGCTCATTGGCCGTTGGACAAAAGCATTTAATACAAATCAAGTCGGAAATCATAAATTCAACAATGTATCAGGTATGAAGGTAAGACCCAGATGCAGACCACGTCGAGTAAACAATAGTTTAATGTTCCAACAGGGGCAGGCGATAGACAGGTCAAGGCAGGCAGGGGTCAGTAAACCAGAGGTGGGGCAAAGGTACAGGTCGACAGGCAGGCTCAGGGTCAGGCAGAGTGGTCAGGCAGGTGGGCTCGGAGTCAGGACATGCAAGGGTCAAAACCAGGAGGGCGAGAAAGGAGAAACTGGAAAAAGCAGGCGCTGAGACACAAAACGCTGGTTGGCTTGAACAAACAAGACAAACTGTCAACAGACAGACAGAAAACACAGGTATAAATACACTGGGGATAAAGGGGAAGATTGGCGACACCTGGAGGAGGGTGGAGACAATCACAAAGACAGGTGAAAGAGATCGGGGTGTGACACAATGAGTGGTTTGGAATGAAACAGTGGCTAACTTTAGACCGTCCCCTCGCCCATACCCGGGCGCGAACCAGGGACCCTCTGCACACATCAACAACAGTCACCCACGAAGCATCGTTACCCATCGCTCCACAAAACTCACAAGCCACGGACCACTACTTCAAGGTCTCAGAGCAAGTGACGTCACCGATTGAAACGCTATTTAGCGTGCACCGCTAACTCAGCTAGCCGTTTCACATCCGTTACACAAGGCAATCACTATTTTTCTTCCCCTGCCTGCTATTCGGTGGAGTGGGTGTGTGGTCCACGTCTGGGTTTAACTTTTTACTGCAGTGCACCAAATCAGGGTCATACAGTGTTTCTTGGTAGTCTTAAACAAATCTACTTTGAAACAAAAGTATACACCTCACACAAATGGTTATGGGCTTTAAAAAAGATGTTGAGTTTATATACAGTACCAGTTAGTACCGGTGCAAAGCTGTCATTAAGGCAAAGGGTGGCTACTTTGAAGAATCTCATATAAAATATACTTTGATTTGTTTAACACTTTTTTGGTTACTACATGATTCCATATGTGTTATTTCATAGTTCTGATGTCTTCACTATTATTCTACACTGTAGGGAAAGAAAGAACATCCCTGGAATGAGTAGGTGTGTCCAAACCTTTGACTGGTACTAAACATCAATACAATACAAGATGCATTCACAACGGTCCATCCATGAGGTCACCGGGTCATCTGACCGCGGATTTAAAACATACGCCTGAAAGGGTCTCAAAACACGAGAATTGTGCATCACATGTAGACCGACGCTGTTAAACGTAGAGTACTGGGGAAATCAAACGTTGTGACTCAGCCAGACAAAGCATATAGGACAGCCATGACCTTCACAACCGACAAACGGAAGAGAATAGGTGCTCGCCCGAATTATAGCACTTGCATGAAATTGGGTGGCTAAACGAATAGGGATATAGGCTCCGTCCATCTTAGCCCGCTCATGACGAAATTGCGGCTTGCCTCTTATCCACTCATCTCTCCCTTATGCCATAGTTTGTACATCTCAATTGTTATATTGCTTACAGTATATAGGTATCTCTCATTAGTATCTTATTAATACTTTTAGGCAATGTTAGAATGATGTATTTAGTTGTTTTGTTTACTTTGCGTATTATAAAGAGCTCATGTGCTTTTCTCCAAAAGGAGGGGATACTATATAATGTTGTTGGGTCTGTAACAGTGGCGGTTCTAGACCATTTCAACTGGGGGGCCAAGCTGGGGCCAGTTGTACTGTTAGAGGGACCAGTTACATTAGACGTTATTGTTGTCATATCGTTTTCTTCACTGCATTGCAGGCAAAAGACCATGTTCATAATCATCATCGCTGCCACTGTCTAATAATGGATGTAAAAAAAGAACAATAGCAAAAATTAGTTATGTAAAAATTATTAAAGGTACACAACGCAGAAACGAACCACGTTGCTCATACTTCGAGCGAAGTGCTAATGATACGAGAACCAACATGATGAATTTACTGAA
>NC_088219.1:36036741-36139241 GCF_036934945.1 Oncorhynchus masou masou
TGACCTGACTAGATCATAAATGAACAATTGTCCAGACAGAGGCTTAAGTTTGCGAATTGACGGTTTATTAAACCAACTTTACACAGGCTACTGTTTGGGCCGTAGCACACGCCAAAAAGATGACAGATAACCCACAAGCCAATCGTGACCTTCTCTTGGGAAGCCCAGACGTAAGAGAGAGAGAACAAAGGCTGAACCTGGTCTTAACTTCCAATGCTCCACACCCCCTGCCCAACCCCCTCCACGCCACTCCGCCAACCACCAGGATGCCCTGCATCAGAACATTCCAGGCATTCCGTGATTGGCAGATAGCAGGTTGATTGACATGTCGGACCCCGCGAACACCGGGTACTGGTCAGTACAACACAACCACCTCCTAGCCTAACACATAACACACAGCTGTCTGTGCGGGTCGCTACACAGCCCCCCACCACACAAAGTCCCTCGTCCCCGAGGGAACAAACAAAGTCTCTGAAGCGACCCGGAGGTCTCCTTTGCCTGCGTGTCCGTGATGGTCGCAGAGTGCCCCTCTGGGAACCAGGGGATGAAGGCAGGGATATGGGGGACAAGGAAGCGGGAACGGGTAATACAGTCCGTGGCTCTGGGGAACCACGCGGTGACACAGGGGGGGAGACAGGGGGAGTGGGCTGTCTGGAACCTTGTCTGCGGCACCTGAGGGTGGGTGCCTGGAGAATGTCATTGCCAGAGAGGGGAATTGTGGGGGTTCCTGGGGTTTGGGGAAAAGAGGCCCCTCTGTATGGGGCTAACCTGTCCCGGTGCAGTGCCACCTTTCTCCCCCTGGGAGGAAGCTGCACCCGGTACACAACCTCCCCTACCCTCTCCAGGACACTGCAGGGTCCCACCCAGTGACTGTCCAACTTGGGGCATCTGCCTTTTTTCCTTAGGGGGCTGTAGACCCAGACCAGCTCCCCAGCCACAAAGTGCCTTCCCCGGGTGTGCACGTCATAGTTCCTTTTCTGCCTCACACCTGCATTCACCAGCTGCTCTCTGGCGAAGGTGTGGGCTGTCTCCAGGCGGTCCTGGAGTCTACGGGCATACTCCGGCCCCGGAGGAACATGAGGGCTATCCAGGGGCCGACCAAACGCCCTCTCCGCAGGGGTGCGGATCTCTCTCCCCAGCATGAGGAGGGCAGGCGTGCAGGAGGTGGAGTCTTGGACAGCGGAGCGGCATGCCATGAGGACCATAGGCAGGTGCTTCTCCCAGTCACGCTGGTGTTTGGAAGAGACGATGGCCAGCTGCTGTCCAAGCGTTTTGTTGAAGCGCTCCACAAGGCCATCACTTTGAGGATGGAGAGGAGTAGTGCGGGTCTTGTGCATACCCAGCCTCTCACACATGGTGGCGAACACACGGGACTCAAAGTTTCTGCCTTGGTCGCTGTGGATGGACTCTGCAGCTCCAAACCTGCTGAACATCCCCGCTGTCAGGGCGTCGACGATGGTCTCTGCCTCCTGGTCAGGCAGAGCATAGGCCTCGGGCCATTTTGTGAAATAGTCCATGGCTGTGAGCACCCAGCGGTTTCCACTGTCTGTGGTGGGGAACGGCCCAACTACATCCACTCCCACCCTCTCCATGGAGCCCCCACTGGGAACTGTTGGAGCTGAGCATGAGAGCGGCCTGGGGGGCCCTTTCTCGCTGTGCAGTTGTCACAGCGGCGACAAAAGTCCTCCACATCCCTCTTGTGCTGCCCCCAGTAGAAGCCCTGACGGAGACGGCGCAGTGTTTTTGTGACCCCAAAGTGTCCAGTCCCCACCCCCCCATGAGTACTCTGGAGCACAGCCTCCCGCAATGCTTTTGGGACCACCACCTGCCACCTCTCCTCTCCCGTAGCTGACTCCTTCCATGCCCGCTGTAGCACGCCATCATCCAGCCGCAGTCTCTCAAACTTCGACCACAACCCTTTGGTCGCGAGTGAGAGTGCTGTCACCTCTTCCCATGGTGGCCTCACCTGCGCCTCTACCCACTGTAGCACTGGCTGTAGGTCTGTGTCCCGTCCCTGCTGCTGCCGCCCTTCAGCCACGTCGACAGTCTGCAGCTCGCAGCAGACCGGCCCGCTCGCCCGACACACTGTGGCACAGACACCCTCCTCTGCCCGCAGCTCTCTCTCCCGTCCCTCTCTCCGTTCACAGTGGCGGCAGCCGTCTGCAGTACAGGGCCGACGGGACATGGCGTCGGCGTTGGAGTGGCGTGCCCCTGCCCTGTGCACCACCGTGAAGTCATACAGCTGAAGCTCCTCCAACCAGCGTGCCACCTGCCCCTCTGGCTCTCTGAAAGACATGAGCCACTGGAGAGCAGAGTGGTCAGTCCTTACAGTAACGGGCAGACCACCCAGGTAGTACTTGAAGTGTTTGACGGAAGCCACAACAGCCAAGAGCTCCCGCCGGGTGACACAGTAGCGGCGCTCATGTTTGTCAAATGTTTTGCTGAAGTACGCCACCACTCTCTCCCCCTCTGGCCCCACCTGGGCCAGCACCCCACCCATGCCCACATTGCTTGCGTCTGTGTCCAGGATAAAGGGCAAGGTGAGGTCAGGGGGGGCGAGCACGGGGGCCTCGATCAGTGCACGTTTGAGGGTGTTGAACGCCTCCTCACACTCCACTGTCCAAGTGAAAGCCTTGTCCTTCGGCAGCAGGCGGTTCAGTGGAGCAGCAACGCTTGAGAAGCCCCGTACAAACCTCCTGTAGTACGAGGCCAGGCCCAGGAAGCTCTTCAGCTGACGCTGGTCGGTGGGGGTGGGCCAGTCTCTGACAGCCCCTACCTTGTCCTCCATGGTGCTGATCCCCTCCTTCCCCACTCGGTGGCCCAAGAAGGACACCTCTCTCCTCATGAAGTGGCACTTCTCGGGGTGGAGCTTCAGACCTGCGGCAGCCACCCTCTCCAGCACACGCCGTAGCGCCCCCAGGGCTGACTGGAAGGAGCTGCCATGGGCCAGGATGTCATCGAGGTATACCAGACACTGCTGTCGGGGGATGCCATCCAGCACCCTGTCCATCAAACGCTCAAAAGTAGCTGGAGCGTTGCACAGGCCAAAGCACAGGACCTTGAACTGCCAGTGTCCTCTGTTAGTGGAGAACGCAGTTTTGGCTCTGGCCTCTGGGGAGAGGGGCACCTGCCAGTAGCCACTGCGGAGGTCTAGTGAGGAGAACCAGGAGGACCCCTAACCAGGTCCAGCGACTCATTGATACGTGGTATGGGGTATGAGTCCTTCCTGGTTACCTCATTCAGCCGCCTGTAGTCCGCACAGAACCTCAGCTTGCCCCCTTCTTCGGAACCATGACGACTGGCGCCGCCCAGGGGCTGTCTGAGGGCTCAATGAAGTCTGCCCGCTGCATCTCCAACACAGCCTTGTCTGCCGCCTCCTGGCGTGCCAGCGGGATACGGCGGGGACGCATCTTGATGGGTCGAGCATCATCTGTGTCGATCTCATGCTGCACCAGATGAGTCTGACCCACCTCTTCCTCACTCAACGCAAAGCTGTCTCTGAATTCAAACAGCAACTGCCACAACCGTTCCTGCTGCTCGGGGTCAAGACCAACACAGTTCCTCCCCCATATCTCCCTCACTGCAGACAGTGTCCTCTCCTCTCCCATCTGGGGTAGCTGGGCTGGGGGGTTGCGGCCTGGGCTCACAGAGGGCTGTGTCATGGAGGTAGCTGGGGGAATGTAACACACCGCCGTAGGTGACAGGGGGACTGGGGAAAAGTCACACACAGCTGTGGGGGAGGGGCGCAGCCATGAGTCTCTTCTGCTTTAACTGTTGGAGTAAAGGGTTTGTTGGGTTGAGTGAATGTGACATTAGGGGGGGCCATGGTGACTTCCGTCCCTCCCTGGAAGCTCAGTGTGCCCCTATTTAGGTCTAACTGGCAGCCTGTGCTCCTAAGAAAGTCCAACCCCAGGATACAAGGGTCCTGCACAGCCGCCACCCACACAGGATGACGCACAGTCCTGCCCCCTACTGTCAGAGTCATTATTCCCTTCCCTTTCATGGGTGCCAGCTCACCTGTGACTGTGCGGAGCTGCACAGTTGTAGGCTCACACTGAGTCCAACCTGGCACAATATCTGGCCTCACCAGGGTTACTGTGGACCCAGTGTCCACCAGGGCGGAGCAGGGCACCCCCTCCACAGTGACAGGGACATGACAAAAGTCCCCAACACAGGTCCGGCCCACCACAACAACAGGCTCCATCCGCTTGCCCTCGTCTGCTTCTGGGGGAAGTGGAGCCTTGCTTCCCCGTCTGTGCCGGTGGGCTCCTCCTGAAGATGATGGTAGTTGGGATAGAAAGCCAGGGGTCCGCACTACCCGGTCTATGCGGACCCCGAGCCGTTTCCCTGAGCACTGGGGGACATGGGGCAATCTCGGCGCAGATGGCCTGGCTGGCCACAACCCCAGCAGACCCTGGGACCAGGGCTTGTGTTTCGTGCCACCTGTAGCGACACAGCCCGAATGAGTTTTGTCATTTCGGCCACCCAAGCAGGCTTTTCCGGCTCCGGGCTGCTCTGCCCCCCAGCTCGCACAGAGGGTGTGTCTCCCTGCACCCCCACCAAAGCCCCAGCTGAAGCCCCAGCCCACACCAGCTCCCTCTCCAAAGCCATCTCCAAGGCTGTCTGCAATGACTCAGGATGAGCCAGCTGGGTCTGTATGCGCAGCTCCGTAGGAGAGAGCGCCTGTATGAACTGGTCCCGTGCTAGCTCGCTCTGCACGGAGGGGGCATGTGAGCATATGCCCGCCGAGAGAGGCTCTCAATGTCATTAGCTAGCACCCGTAGAGGCTCTCCAGGCTGCCTGCGTCTATTACTCAGTTCGGAGCGCAGTAGCCCGGGCTGTACACACTGTCCATAGCGCCTCCTCAGTGCTCCCACTAAAGCACCATAATCATGCCTGTCCTCGGGGCTAATCAATATCAAACAGGCCAGAGCTTCATCCGTGAGGCATAAAGCCAACTGCAGTGCCCTTTCTTCATCCGACCACCCCCTAAAATGAGCTAACAGTTCAAACTGAGCATGAAAAGCTTCCCAATCCGCCTTACCGGAATACTTCGGGGTCTTAACAGATACGGACGCAGCCGGGAACTGGGCGCCGCCATGTTTGTTTACATCCTGAGCCCCAGATTCCTCGTCACGCCGCGTCGACGTCGCCACTTCGGTCCGCCCACCAGAATCCGCGCGAAATACAGTCGACGAAGCACTCATGCCCGCTTCAGCCGCCATCGCTCTAACGTCCTCCCTCAAGCGGCCTCTGCGCTCCGACGCCCTGGCGATCTCCTCAGACAGAACCCCCGACGTCCATTCACACGCACCTCCTTGGCCATAATCGTCCCCTACCTCCACCTTCACTTTCGGATTCCCTCGACGCATTTTCAATCCCCGTTCTCACCTACGGTAGCTAGCCACATAAGTCAGCTAGCTAGCTGGCTAACTTGTATCAACGTTTTTACTTCTGACACCAATGTAATGACCTGACTAGATCATAAATGAACAATTGTCCAGACAGAGGCTTGAGTTTGCAAATTGACGGTTTATTAAACCAACTTTACACAGGCTACTGTTTGGGCCGTAGCACACGCCAAAAAGATGACAGATAACCCACAAGCCAATCGTGACCTTCTCTTGGGAAGCCCAGACGTAAGAGAGAGAGAACAAAGGCTGAACCTGGTCTTAACTTCCAATGCTCCACCCCCCTGCCCAACCCCCCTCCACGCCACTCCGCCAACCACCAGGATGCCCTGCATCAGAACATTCCAGGCATTCCCGTGATTGGCAGATAGCAGGTTGATTGACATGTCAGACCCCGCGAACACCGGGTACTGGTCAGTACAACACAACCACCTCCTAGCCTAACACATAACACACAGCTGTCTGTGCGGGTCGCTACAGTAATAATGTTTGCGTGTGGTTCAAAGGTCATGTTGGCATTCGTTATTATTGAAGGAGAAGGCGGTTCTTATCGAGTTACACAAATCCACGAGGAGTCGGTAGAAACCGTATTTATTGAAGAAAGTCCGCTGTTTCAGCTGTTTTGTTTTTCTTCAAAAAGGCAGTAAATGAGGCCGAATGAACAGTTTCGCTGCCAGACGAGTCTCCGCTGATAGCCAGGTGTCGCGGTGGTAAGGATTCCCTTCATGGTGCTGGAAACAAAGCTCAGCCGCCGGGACTGCTTTATGGCGGCCCTGACATGTAATGTACTGTTGGTTAATAGGTCGTGGCTTCACCGATTTCACAGTTTGCCCCACCAAGATTGTCATGCAAAAGAAAAATGGCCACTGACTCAGTGTGAGGTAAAGGAGTGACGTGTCGGAGACTAAACGCTGGATGAGTCAGATGGAATGCTGGGGGCTTGATGACCTCAGAGGCTAGGTGATGAGTAACGTCTGGCTACTTTGACAACCTATCACCATCAGAAATCTGACAGGTGTGTGAATGTATGTGTGTGTGGCAGATTGTATGTGGCAGGCAGGTAGCCTAGTGGTTGTAGAGGCGAACCAGTGACCGGAGGGTTGCCAGTTCAAATCCCAGGTCCCGGCCAGAAAAATCTGGCGGGACATATCAAAACCTAGATGCCATTGCCTGCCGTTATGCACTTAAACCCCCCCACAACAACAGTGCCCAGTGTGGCAGCCCCCTAAACCCCCAAAACGTGTGTTTATTAGAGGCCGTTTAGACATGGACATAGAGATTTCCCATCCGACCCGATATGCATAAATATATATTTAGAGAGAGAGAGACCCGTTCTGAATGGATCCGAGGAAAACTAGACCCATTCCGCATAGACCTGGTTGGATCCGGACCCGGTTCGAGTGAGGGAAGCAGCAGAAAAGTCAATTTTGAAGAGACTTTATTAACCAGAGCAGACAAAGTGTGGGGGAGAGGAGGTAGAGAGAAGTGACGGACGCTCTAGCAGGGGACGTGCAGTGTGTTTAGGCTACTGTGAGTGTGAGCGAGTGACACGGGAACAGGGAGGAGGGAGGAAGAGATGACAGTTAGCCTACAAACAACAACAACTCCATTCAGAATATGAAGTAGCAGCCTACCTTTTGGCTCCTGGTCATTGTTACTTCTCCTTCAACTTTTCATACCATCATTTTAATTCCATCCTCCCATTGATTAGATATTTCCTCACTTTTGCCCAACCGGAGGCTCTATCACAAAAGCAGCAGTATACTTAAATGTAAATGTAATAAAATTATCCAATTTATCTCTCTTCTGCAGCAGTCGCGTTCGGATCTGTATGGATCCTTCCGGACGAGTCATTTAAAATGACACATAGGCCTTCCCCGATACCCGTGGCGATCATATCAGATCCAACCCAGACCCGTGACATTACTTAGAATTCTGGGTCTCGGTATTCGGGTACAGCTGGATCCGTGAAAACCTCTAGTGTGCATGTCTTTTGGAGGGGTTAAAAGTCACATTTTGGTTGGAACTAATCTTAATGTGTGTGTGTGTGTGTGTGTGTGTGTGTGTGTGTGTGTGTGTGTGTGTGTGTGTGTGTGTGTGTGTGTGTGTGTGTGTGTGTGTGTGTATATATATCTCACAGCTGTACGTCGAGCAGCACGCATTTGTCCTCCCCTACATGTATCCTCCAGCTGCAGTCCTCTCCCTCTCCGTACCACTCTGGCCAGTTGGGAGACAGGATCACACCCCCAGGACCTGCTAGGTCTCCCCCACACAGGGCTGGAGACAGAGGGAGAGGAGAGAGTGAGGAGATATCCCAATTTAAAAATAAAAAATAAAAAAGGAACTGTATATTTTCACATTAAACTCTGTTATCAAATTGTATCATTAAAGATAAACGCCTCACAGCTTGATATCAGAACTCTCTTAATGTGAAAGAAAATAGCACCATAGGATTTTCAGAAGTCTACATAGACACACACCCACACACACACACACACACACCTTTGCAGAGTGGTTCCGTGTCGTTCCAGTAGGGGTCTCTGGCGTTGATACACTCTATGACTGGCGGCCCCTGCTCCAGAGAGTGACCAGTATCACAGCTGAACTGCACCACAGCGCCAACACCGTAGGCCTGGTCAGTGGTGCTGAAGTTACCATTCTGCAGGTAGGGCTCATAACAATGGCCACGCTTAAACGCTGCAGAGAGAGAGAGAGAGAGAGAGAGACGGGAGAGGGAAACGAGAGAGCAGAGAGGAGATGAGACAGAAAGGTTGGAGAATATGATGAAATGTTTCATCTGGTTTGTGTGCTCTTACCCTCATAGCGGATGTTGAAGCCTGTATTATGGTTAGGTTGGTCAGTGATGAACTGTACCCTGACTGCTGGACCCTCACTGATTACCCCTTCAAACGGTATTGGACCACCCCGCCCCGAGTCAAACAGCACCACAGACCCAGCGTCCAGACCGCTCCATAACACAAGTCTGGGGGGAGAAATTTCATTGGAACACTTTATGGGTCCCAGATTGTTGGGATATGCAGACCTATAAACAACTTGAAGATTTGATCCATTTCCAAAGTTGATTACAGCACAATTATAGTTTACACATTCAAAGCTCAAACACATTCCCTCTCTCTCTGACCTTTCGGTGGGTCCAAGGGCCAGTCTCTCCAGGTGCAGGTGTAGTCTCTGTGCTGTGGGGGCCTCCATGGACCAGGAGCAGGAACGGTCCTGGGTGGCATCGGGCCCCAGGCGGGGAGAGGGAGACAGGACCCTCCCTACTGTAGCGTTCTTCACTGAGCCCCCACATAGTGCTATGGAGGGAGAGAGGTGATGATTATATGTGTGTGTGTGTGTGTGTGTTTGTGTCTCCCCAGCTCTGCAGCTAGGCATGTTGTTGCTCCAGACAGCGGAATGGCATTGAGATGTGTGTGCATGAATATGTATGTGTGTGTCCCTGCATCTGCATGTGTCTCTCCCTCTCCTCCCTACCTCTACAGCTGGGCTCCTTGCTGTTCCAGACAGGCAGAGATGCATTGAGGCAGGTGAGCGCCACTGCCCCCTGCAGGTGGTATCCCATATGGCAGTGGAAGCGGGCAGTGCCCCCTGGCAGCAGGTCCAGCACTGACACCTCCCCAAAATGAGGCCTCCTCGGCAGGGCACAGCTCAGACGGAATACTGTCAGGGGGAGAGGGGCAGGGAGGGGGGGGGGGGGAGAATGAGAGAGGGAGAGACAGAGATTTCCATTCTGTCATTCTCTCCCATCATATGTTATGCTATTCTGTTCCACAGTTGGCTTCCTGTTCTAATTTGATCTGAGATGACTTGACAGGCCAGAATAAAGATAAAGGAGAGGACAAGGCAGAATAATAGATAGAGGACAGGACAGGATAATAGATATGGTTTTCATGCCACGTTGACTTCATCTATCCAGAGACGCAGGAGGAAGCGAGGCACCTCACTCCCTAATTTCTTCTGGTTACATTACAGTCAACGAACTAAGCTATTGCATTGGCATCTATGGGTGAACTACCCAGCTACGCAGACCGGAACTGACCATTTCTTTTTCAATGGTAAACGAGTGAACTATCTTAATTTATCCACCATCTTTGTCCAGCCCTGTCACATCGGAACTGACACAGAGGTTGCGGTTCATATTCATAAAAGACACACCCTCGTCCACTTACCCTCCTCGCCTTATGCCCTTGGGGGAATCCTGGAGGAAGGTCCAAATGATTAGCCATGCAAGGGAAGTTTGCAACGCAAGATCCTCAGCCCTCGTTGTTAGTCGAACAATAATGTTCACGTCGGATGTAGAAAGTGTGCTACTAATGCACATGACGGCACCAACACGTCTCATAAAATGTAAATGTGTGTTGTTTGGTTATCTTTTGGAAATTTTAGAAATACATGTTCCAGCTAGGCAGGCTAACGGTAGTTAGCAAATTAATTTGCTAGCGATCGTACAGTAGGCGTACATTAATAATTAAATATTTAATATAGGTAGACATGCACTCATAATTGACTGTAGCGCATGTAAAGTACCCACAAGCTACTGGTGGCTGAAAACACAATCATTGCGGGATGAAGGAGTGATGAATTTCTGGCCAAGGGTGGTCCATTGACAATTCATTCCTTCCTCCCTCGCTCTGCAAGTACATACTCGTCAGACGTCATGATATGTCATCAGATGTGTCCACTTAATTTGAGGGCTGAGGGGGTGTGTCTTTTAAGTGTTCTCTCTGACTGTAGCCGGAGAGTTCACATGGGTGAGATGAGAAAGGGAGACATTACAGGTGACACATACAAACACAAACAACCACACAATCATGTGCACACACATCTACACTATCAAAGGGCTGAGATGAGATGAACCAATGTACCAATGAATCAGAGTTCCAATCAGCTAATGACACATCCAGTCACAGGGCTAATTGATTACAAAACAAGATTAAGTGGGGAGGCAATTAACAGATCAGGTAGACAGAGAATCAACAGCACCTGAGGACTTAATGAAGGCTTTGATTTCAAAACATGAAAGAGTGTGTGTGTGTGTGTGTGTGTGTGTGTGTGTGTGTGTGTGTGTGTGTGTGTGTGTGTGTGTGCATGCATGTACTCACTCTGGTAGTGCAGCTGGAACATGCCCATGCCCCCCTCAGGCAAGGAGCGGTAGTATACTGAGATGGTATTGGTCGGACTGCGGATCACCTGACCCTCCACCAGAAGCGTGTGATTGGCCAGAACTAGCAAGGCCCCACCCTCATCCACCCCTCTGATTGACAGCTGCTCTCCCTCTGACAGATTCACACTCTTCACCTGAGAGATAGAGAGAGACAGAGGGAGAGAGGCAAGGAGAGAAGGAGAGAGAATGAGAGAGTGAAAGAGAGAGGGGGGGTGGAGAAAGAAGGTGTGAGAGAGTTTAACATCTCATGAACCAAGATTGCTACAATACAGAAATATTCTAATATGTGCAGCATGACTGCAAAAAAGAGGACCTGGAACAGCCCCAGTGTTGTGTGGAGGACAGGGTGCTGTTCCAGCAGACACCACTAGGGGTCAGAGTGAGATCACCACAGAGTCAACTATCGCAACACCTCGGTGTGTGTGCCACAGGAGGTTGGTGGTACTTTAATTGGGAAGGACTTGCTCGTGGTAAAGGCTGGAGCGGAATTGGTGGAATGGTATCAAATACACTACTCAAAAAAAATAAAGGGAACACTAAAATAACACATCCTAGATCTGAATGAATGAAATATTCTTATTAAATACTTTTTCCTTTACATAGTTGAATGTGCTGACAACAAAATCACACAAATTATCAATGGAAATCAAATTTATCAACCCATGGAGGTCTGGATTTGGAGTCACACTCAAAATTAAAGTGGAAAACCACACTACAGACTGATCCAACTTTGATGTAATGTCCTTAAAACAAGTCAAAATGAGGCTCAGTAGTGTGTGTGGCCTCCATGTGCCTGTATGACCTCCCTACAACGCCTGGGCATGCTCCTGATGAGGTGGCGGATGGTCTCCTGAGGGATCTCCTCCCAGACCTGGACTAAAGCATCCGCCAACTCCTGGACAGTCTGTGGTGTAACGTGGCGTTGGTGGATGGAGCGAGACATGATGTCCCAGATGTGCTCAATTGGATTCAGGTCTGGGGAACGGGCGGGCCAGTCCATAGCATCAATAACTTCCTCTTGCAGGAACTGCTGACACACTCCAGCCACATGAGGTCTAGCATTGTCTTGCATTAGGAGGAACCCAGGGCCAACCACACCAGCATATGGTCTCACAAGGGGTCTGAGGATCTCATCTCGGTACCTAATGGCAGTCAGGCTACCTCTGGCGAGCACATGGAGTGCCACCCCACACCATGACTGACCCACCGCCAAACCGGTCATGCTGGAGGATGTTACAGGCAGCAGAACGTTCTCCAAGGCGTCTCCAGACTCTGTCACGTCTGTCACATGTGCTCAGTGTGAACCTGCTTTCATCTGTGAAGAGCACAGGGCGCCAGTGGCGAATTTGCCAAACTTGGTGTTCTCTGGCAAATGCCAAACGTCCTGCACGGTGTTGGGCTGTAAGCACAACCCCCACCTGTGGACGTCGGGCCCTCATACCACCCTCATGGAGTCTGTTTCTGACCGTTTGAGCAGACACATGCACATTTGTGGCCTGCTGGAGGTCATTTTGCAGGGCTCTGGCAGTGCTCCTCCTGCTCCTCCTTGCACAAAGGCGGAGGTAGCGGTCCTGCTGCTGGATTGTTGCCCTCCTACGGCCTCCTCCACATCTCCTGATGTACTGGCCTGTCTCCTGGTAGCGCCTCCATGCTCTGGACACTACGCTGACAGACACAGCAAACCTTCTTGCCACAGCTCGCATTGATGTGTCATCCTGGATGAGCTGCACTACCTGAGCCACTTGTGTGGGTTGTAGACTCCATCTCATGCTACCACTAGAGTGAAAGCACCGCCAGCATTCAAAAGTGACCAAAACATCAGCCAGGAAGCATAGGAACTGAGAAGTGGTCTGTGGTTACCACCTGCAGAACCACTCCTTTATTGGGGGTGTCTTGCTAATTGCCTATAATTTCCACCTGTTGTCTATTCCATTTGCACAACAGCATGTGAAATGTATTGTCAATCAGTGTTGCTTCCTAAGTGGACAGTTTGATTTCACAGAAGTGTGATTGACTTGGAGTTACATTGTGTTGTTTAAGTGTTCCCTTTATTTTTTTGAGCAGTGTACATCAAACACATGGTTTCTATGTGTTTGATGCCATTCCACTTACTCCGTTAAGGCCATTATTATGAGCCGCCCTCCCCTCAGCAGCCTCCACTGGTGTGTGTGTGTGTGTGTGTGTGTGTGTGTGTGTGTGTGTGTGTGTGTGTGTGTGTGTGTGTGTGTGTGTGTGTGTGGATGCGTTCGTGAATTATTGTTGCACGGGTTGACTCCTAACCCGCAGTCCCCACGGTCATGTCCGCGGGGCGGGTGGGTTTAGGGTCATGAAATACTGGGTGGATGAAGGGCGGGTGGGTTTAGGGTCATGAAATACTGGGTGGATGAAGGGTGGGTGGGTTTAGGGTCATGAAATACTGGGTGGATGAAGGGCGGTGGGTTTAGAGTCATGAAATACTGGGTGGATGAAGGGTGGGTGGGTTTAGGGTCATGAAATACTGGGTGGATGAAGGGCGGGTGGGTTTAGGGTCATGAAATACTGGGTGGATGAAGGGTGGGTGGGTTTAGAGTCATGAAATACTGGGTGGATGAAGGGTGGGTGGGATTAGGGTCATGAAATACTGGGTGGATGAAGGGTGGGTGGGTTTAGGGTCATGAAATACTGGGTGGATGAAGGGCGGGTGGGTTTAGGGTCATGAAATACTGGGTGGATGAAGGGCGGGTGGGTTTAGGGTCATGAAATACTGGGTGGATGAAGGGCGGGTGGGTTTAGGGTCATGAAATACTGGGTGGATGAAGGGCGGGTGGGTTTAGGGTCATGAAATACTGGGTGGATGAAGGACGGGTGGGTTTAGGGTCATGAAATACTGGGTGGATGAAGGGTGGGTGGGTTTAGGGTCATGAAATACTGGGTGGCTGAAGGGCGGGTGGGTTTAGGGTCATGAAATACTGGGTGGATGAAGGACGGGTGGGTTTAGGGTCATGAAATACTGGGTGGATGAAGGCGGGTGGGTTTAGGGTCATGAAATACTGGGTGGATGAAGGGTGGGTGGGTTTAGGGTCATGAAATACTGGGTGGATGAAGGGCGGGTGGGTTTAGGGTCATGAAATACTGGGTGGATGAAGGGTGGGTGGGTTTAGGGTCATGAAATACTGGGTGGATGAAGGGCGGGTGGGTTTAGGGTCATGAAATACTGGGTGGATGAAGGGCGGTGGGTTTAGGGTCATGAAATACTGGGTGGCTGAAGGGCGGGTGGGTTTAGGGTCATGAAATACTGGGTGGCTGAAGGGCGGGTGGGTTTAGGGTCATGAAATACTGGGTGGATGAAGGGCGGTGGGTTTAGGGTCATGAAATACTGGGTGGATGAAGGGCGGGTGGGTTTAGGGTCATGAAATACTGGGTGGATGAAGGGCGGTGGGTTTAGGGTCATGAAATACTGGGTGGCTGAAGGGCGGGTGGGTTTAGGGTCATGAAATACTGGGTGGATGAAGGGTGGGTGGAAGGGTGAAGGCCGGGGGGGTTGAATAAAGAGAAAACAATATCTTAAATACCTTACAGAAAAAGTTAACGTCGATCGACTCAGGCAAAAAGGACAATGTTGGAGTTGAATTTAATAAGAGAAAAGCTGCGGAGAGTTGAAAATAAAGATAAAATTGAAAATTCATGTTTAGGAAAGAATTGGTGAAAGAGGATGATAGCGGTGCCGCTGTGTTGTGTGTGACGATTGTGAGGCGCTTTACAAATTCAACAGTCACAAGACAGGGACTTCAAATAGGCAAATGGCACGTCAAGGGAACTGTAGCATACTGTTAGGTTTTGTTAAATGGAAACTGAAATCTGAACACTGAAAGTAGGTCTGTAACCTCTCACGCCTCGATCAGACTGACAGTATATTGCATTTTTGCAAATACGCTGTCGGTCTGATTGAGGTATTACTATAAATTACAGCAGAATTATACATTTCTTGCAGTGAAATTATACTCCAAATGTAGGCAACATTTTTACTCAGGAACAGGTGCGGAGAAATAGGATTTCTTTCATCATCTTGAGAGAATGTGAATGTGCAGTTAGAGATCGTCTGTAGAAGTGCTGTTTTCATCAGCGTCATAAAATCTGATAGCATTTCAAACACATCAAATATGGATCCAAGCCCAACTGAAATCGTATCAGAAACATGTTGGGTCGTTGATAACTTTCTATTTCCGTACAACCGGTCAAACTGATATCATTTGGAAATTTTGCACAGAAAATCTTTTCCGTCTTTTTTTGTTATTGTATTTTATCCCCGGTCCCGAAACGTATTTCCTCCTCGAAAAAAAAGTAGAAGCATTCATATTGAAGCATTCATTCTATCGATTTATGACATTATTCTGGTAAGTATTTATTTAGTCTTTTAGGGCAACATACAATGACAGCAGAGAAGTTTAATGTATCTAATTCTAGACAAGTTGATGAACAAATAGCCTAAAAAAAATAAAATTGGGTAAATTATGTGCAGAAACATAGCCTATATAAATCAGGCTAAAAAAATGATCCTGCACCCCCTGTCTAAAAATATTCTGCTGTCTCGGACTGTAGACTACATCCTCAGATTTTCACTTACCTGTATAAAACACGTGTGGTCAACGCACAGTCTGAAGAGTGTGTAAAGGCTTTTGATCAAGCCCTGCTAAAACACACCAGAGCCAGTTTATCAAAGGTCTGGTTGAGCAGCTAATTTAATTTTTAAAAAGTGGTTTGTTAAGAGGGAGACTGGAATAAAAGCCTACACACCCATTAGCTCTCCTGGATGATGCCTGACCACCCTTGATGTATTACATTGCAACAATACAACCAAATCATTTAGTATGCCTTTTGAAAAATTCTCTCATTCATTATATCAAAGAGCAAACGGCTATGGTTGGCTACAAATATTTGTATTCAGCTGATGCAAGCCCACAAATGTTCTTCTGGGAATGTACCTTTTCTAGTTTAGTCATAATGTGTTTATCTTAGCTACCTTAGAAGTGTTTACATTGCAGGCTATTGAGATACAATGTCCCCATACAATAGATTAGACAAACCAACTGGAAGTATGCACAAAACGAGTTTTGAAGGCACAGAATCCAAAAGGCCACATCTAACATTTTATGAGACGGCAGGGTAGCCTAGTGGTTAGAGGGTTGGACTAGTAACCAAAAGGTTGCACGTTCAATTCCCCGAGCTGACAAGGTACAAAACTCTCGTTCTGCCCCTGAGCAAGGCAGTTAACCCACTTCGTTCCTCGGCGGTCGTTGAAAATAAGAATTCCTTCTTAACTGACTGATTCACAAATTGTTCTTATGGTTCGATTCACCACGATATAACTGAATCCCAACTAATACAACGGAGATGAATCGTTCATTTCGTCTAAATGATTCATAGGAATCATTCCAAAAGGCTAATCAACTTTGTTCGCGAGCGTCGGTAGAACGTTGTTTTTTTTAATACATGCTAATTATAGCTGAACAGTTAATTCGAGGATACAATATACAGTGTAAGTTTTGAATTGCCTGTTCTCTATCATATTTTATAGGCTTACCTGCTGCTACAATGTCACAAATGTCTCATCTCTCCTTGAGCAGCGGCCCACTCGTCTCGTACACATGCTGGTGATGCGCGCGAACATAGAATGCGCTAGTCTCATTCCGATCCTGGCTGACATGTAGATTTTTTATTTGATTGATAAAATATTTAAAAACTGTGCCTAAATAAATGACATTAACAAACATTCTGAAATTAATTTCCATGACTTTTCCACACCTGGACCAGTTTTTCTTCATGACTATACGAACCCTGTGTGTGTCAATGTGGGTGTTTGTTTACCTGGAGCTCGACTCCATAGCCTGTGTACACAGTGACTGTGTATGTACAGTGTAGGAATGTTCCATCTGGTAGAGGGGGGTCGTCAGAAGAGTCTATGTATCCCTCTGGGTCGGAGAAATTCACCATACAGCCGGACACAGCTGGAGAGATAGTTTAGGAGAGGGGGAGGAGAGGAGGAGGGAATGAGAGGAGAGGGGAGGGGAGGAGAGGAGGGGGACAGAAGAGGAGGTGAGGAGCGGAGATGACAAACAATACTGGAAAAATATTGGAAAAGCAATTTATTTTCACAGCGTAATCCAGGATGCTGGTGAGATAAGCACATCGATGTCTTCAGTCAGAGAAAGGTAAACAACTGCTTTCTGCAAAAAGGACAAGGCGTTCTCTAACATTGAGAACATTCTCTAACATATACCTGGTGAAGGTGTGTCTGCAGCCACGGTCGCCATGACGATAGCGGTGACCTCATCTCGCTGTCCCAGCGGTGTGTATGTGGACGTGTGTGTCCCGGGCTGGGAGGAGGAGGGGATGGGGTTGTTGTCGGATTGGGAAGGCTGTGACGGGAAGAGGGGCCCACTGTCGTGGGGCTGTGAGACGAGGGATCCTATCCTCTTCAACAGACCCTGCTGATCCATAGAGAGACCACCAGACAGGCCCCTCACGCTCAGTCCTCTGCCCAGGAGAGGCAGTAGGTCCTGGGGCTGAGCAGAGGGCAGGACCACCCCTCTTGTCTGGTAGAGGAGACGATCCTTCTGGGCCAGGAATGACTCGAGCAGATCACCAGTGGCACCCATCCCCGCCCCGGGCACTAACCCAACCACGGAACTTCTCCCTCGGGATGAGTCTATGTCTGTGTCCCCTCCGGCTTGAGAGGGGGAGGGCTGTGTGGAGTCAACTTCACCTAGAGAAATGGAGAGAGAGAAAGAAAGTGTAAAAGAGAGTGAGACTACAGGTGATATGTAGTCTTTACACTAGTGCTGCTTTTAGCACTGAGAATAATTGTATTTTTTTGACTCATTCTATGTTAGGGCTCTCCTGCAGCCGGTCCGGTGTCCGGGGAGAAATGCAAACCAGTGGGACTGAGGAACTGGAGGGCCTGCTGTGCACGCTTAAGCTGGAGCAAAGAGAGAGACAGTTCCGAGCTCCCAGGTAGCCTTTCTTCTCTGTGTGTCTAGTGAATGTGGTGTGCCTGTGTTAGGACCTGTTTTAGCCTGGTATAACATTACACGGATAAGCAAAAACCTGCAGGACTGAGGAACTCAAAGGGAAGCTCCTGAAAACCTTTCTTCCCTGTGTGTCTAGTGACTATGTCTGGAGAGTGTGGCTGTGTTAGGGCCTCTGTGGAGCAGGAAACTGTCCAGTTTCACTCTGTTCTACTGTCTGTTCCGCTGTCTGCTCCGCTGTCTGTTCCACTGTCTGTTCCACTTTCTGTTCTACTGTCTGCTCCGCTTTCTGTTCTACTGTCTGTTCCGCTGTCTGTTCCGCTGTCTGTTCCGCTGTCTGTTCCGCTGTCTGTTCCGCTCTCTGTTCTACTCTCTGTTCCACTCTCTGTTCTACTCTCTGTTCTACTCTCTGTTCTATTGTCTGTTCCACTCTCTGTTCTACCGTCTGTTCCACTCTCTGTTCTACTCTCTGTTCTATTGTCTGTTCCACTCTCTGTTCTACCGTCTGTTCCACTCTCTGTTCCACTCTCTGTTCCACTGTCTGTTCCACTCTCTGTTCCACTCTCTGTTCCACTGTCTGTTCCACTCTCTGTTCTACTGTCTGTTCCGCTGTCTGCTCCGCTGTCTGTTCCACTGTCTGTTCCACTTTCTGTTCTACTGTCTGCTCCGCTTTCTGTTCTACTGTCTGTTCCGCTGTCTGTTCCGCTGTCTGTTCCGCTCTCTGTTCCACTCTCTGTTCTACTCTCTGTTCTACTCTCTGTTCTACTCTCTGTTCCACTCTCTGTTCTACTCTCTGTTCTACTCTCTGTTCTATTGTCTGTTCCACTCTCTGTTCTACCGTCTGTTCCACTCTCTGTTCTACTCTCTGTTCTATTGTCTGTTCCACTCTCTGTTCTACCGTCTGTTCCACTCTCTGTTCCACTCTCTGTTCCACTGTCTGTTCCACTCTCTGTTCCACTCTCTGTTCCACTGTCTGTTCCACTGTCTGTTCCACTCTCTGTTCCACTCTCTGTTCCACTGTCTGTTCCACTCTCTGTTCCACTGTCTGTTCCACTCTCTGTTCCACTGTCTGTTCCACTGTCTGTTCCACTCTCTGTTCCACTGTCTGTTCCACTCTCTGTTCCACTGTCTGTTCCACTGTCTGTTCCACTCTCTGTTCCACTGTCTGTTCCACTGTCTGTTCCACTCTCTGTTCCACTGTTTTGTTCCACTGTCTGTTCCACTCTCCGTTCTACTGTCTGTTCTACTGTCTGTTCCACTGTTTGTTCTACTGTCTGTTCCACTGTCTGTTCCCCTGTATGTTCTACGGTTTGTTCTACTGTCTGTTATATTGCCTGTTCCACTGTTATCAGGAATACTGGGGCGATCTGGCATCAGGACGAGCAGCCCAGCCCAATAGCCTGCTCTTTATTGCACACACAAACAGGTAGAATGCACACACGCACACACACGCACACACCACATGCATACACACCACCTGCATGCACCCACATGCACACACACACTCACACAGGCAGACCACAGACTCTTTGGGCGAGGTAGAGACAGGGTAGGCAGTCAGGCATGGTGGAGAGAGAGAGAGATAGAGATAGAGAGGGGGGAGAGAGAGAAGGGGGAGGGAGAGAGAGAAGGGAGAGGGAGAGAGAAGGGGAGGGAGAGAGAGAGAGAAGGGAGATGGAGAAGGGAGAGAGAGAGAGAAAGAGAAGGGAGAGGGAGAGAAAGCGGTAGAGGAATAGAGAGAGAGAGAAGGGGGAGAATGAAAAAGGGAGAGTGAGAAGAACATTTTTAAAAAGCAGAGACAGGCACACTGCTCCCACGCATGCTAAAATAACATCTCCAAGTGCTCAGCACTAAAAAAGAACAGAACAGTGGACACAAGCCCGCAGGCACACACGCACACCAACGCATACACACAAACACACACATACACACACACACACACACACACACACACACAGCCAGGCCCTTCATGGCCAGTGTATCACTTGCGTTGCTGCCTAAACAGCAGCAACCCCTCCACTCCACACTGCAAAAGCACTGGACCACTTACCACCTGCTCTCAGAACAGGCTGCTTTCTATAATCCCATATCCTCACAGTGACATAAGGAAAACAGCGTTGGACTTTTATAGTGTCGGTTGTGTCTGCAGCCAGCTAGCATCCTACTCACGAGGAGATGTGGATGATACACGACAACAGGTGTGCCTGATCTGATACAAATACACTTTTTTCTTCCTTCTTCCTCTTTTTTCTCCCTCAACCCTTTTAATGAGGAAGAAAAAAGTGTATTTGCATCAGATCAGGCACACCTGTTGTCGTGTATCAACCACAACTCCTCGTGAGTAGGATGCTAGCTGGTGGCTGATGAAGGTTCGATGGGTGGAGTTGACAATCTCTGCAGTACATTGTCTCAGCTGAGCTCTTTATAGGAGCAAATCCATTCAAAGACCTATATTGTAAATGTGTAACTACAGTGCACATTGACTGTGTCTCTCAACCCAACACAAGTGCCCCATGTATTTATGACTAGAAGTGGATCAGACCAAACTACTACCATCTCACTCCAAGCCCTTATTTAACTAGGCAAGTCAGTTAAGAACAAATTCTTATTTTCAATGACGGCCTTTCAATGACAGTGGGTTAACTGCCTGTTCAGGGGCAGAACCACAGATTTGTACCTTGTGAGCTCGGGGATTCGAACTGGCAACCTTCCGGTTACTAGTCCAACACTCTAACCACTAGGCTACCCTGCCGACCCTCCACTCTAACCACTAGGCTACCCTGCCGACCCTCCACTCTAACCACTAGGCTACCATGCCGACCCTCCACTCTAACCACTAGGCTACCCTGCCGACCCTCCTCGCAGGAATACGGTGGTGTCTGTTGAAACAGTAGTGCTGTATTCATAGACTGACCAGGGACGATAAGGAGGATTTTACAGACCCAACAACAAAAGAATGATAAAAATGCTGTACAAACACCATTAAACCAATGTCTTTGTGATGGTGATGACTCACTCCCTCACGGTAGGGATGTTTTGGTATTACCAAGGCGTTATAATCTGCGTGCTCTGAAAAGCCCCCCAAAAAACACAACAATGGATGTTCTGATCAGAGATGAATGAAAACACCTCACTCTCTTACATCCTGATGTCAGTATTCGGTGCCTCAGAGATTTGGTTTGTAGAGAATTAAATACAACAACATCTAATACTGTTGGCCTATCCTGAAACCTTCTAGCAGAGATGCCTTTAAAACGCTTTAAAAAAACACAACCTAGAAACACACAGACTCACTACCACTCATTCACTAACTCTCTCTCTCACACGCACACACACACACACCCACCCACGCACACTCACAAGATATCAGGTTCACACCCTTGTGGAGCTGAGTAACACATTATCATGTTCCTGACACAGTGTTCAACACATCGCTGTGTGTGTGTGTGTGTGTCTGTGACTATGTGCCGAAACATTAACGGTGCCAAACATCTCAATGAAGAAGAGACGAAGTGAGGAAGGACAATTGTGTGTGTGAGAGAGAGAGAGAGAGAGAGAGAGAGAGAGAGAGAGAGAGAGAGAGAGCTGTCTATATGCAAGACACCACTTTCCAAAATACAATGTAATATTACTCCCATACCATTATTACAGAGAATCAGACAAATTATACTACCTGCTGACAATTCAAGCCTGTCTCAAAATACAACACTTCCCCTTTAAGACATAAAAAAAGCTCTTGACCTGACTTGCTTTTCAAAGATGTCTAGAAACAGTGGGGTAAGGTACTCAAGTAAAAATAGTTGAAAGTACTACTTAAGTCATTTTGGGGGGTATCTGTACTTTATTTTACTATTTATATTTTGGATAACTTTTACTCCATACATTTTCCCTGACACTCAAAAGTACTAGTTACATTTTGAATACAGGACAGGAAAATGGTCTAATTCACACACTTATCAAGAGAATATCCCTGGTCATCCCTACTGCCTCTGATCTGGTGGACTCACAAAACACAAATGTTTCATCCGTAAAGCATGACTGAGTTTTCGAGTGTGCCCCTGGCTATCTGTGAATTGAAAGAACATGAAAATTGTGCCATCTGATTTGCTTAATATAAGAAATATGAAATGATTTATACTTTTACTTTTGATACTTAAGTATATTTTAGCATTTACATGTACTTTTGATACTTAAGTATATTTAAAACCAAATACTTTTTTTACTCCAGTAGTATTTTACTGTGTGACTTACTTTTACTCGAGTCATTTTCTATGAAGATGAAGGTATCTTTACTTTTACTCGAGTCATTTTCTATGAAGATGAAGGTATCTTTACTTTTACTCGAGTATGTCTATTGGGTACTTTTTCCACTACTGGCTAGAAATGTACACATTTGGTGATCTTGTAAGCAATCCCTCCCACATTGCTGACTACAAATGATCTATAACTGGGATAATAACTCATTAACTAGCAAAGAATGTAAACAAGCGTGGCTACAGGTCTCACTTTGATCTCATAACAAGCACATAATAATCATGACCGCTCATGTTGTAAAACGGTCCAGTTCAAAGAGAACGGCACAAATCCATATATGGCAATGGTCTATTTGCATATAGGCCTACTGCAGCTCTGATTGGTTATGGCGCACTGGTCTGTGTCATGCCTGTCAAAGCAATAGAATCCTACTACGATGCGCTCCTACAAGAAAATCTCTTGCATAGTTAGTTTTGTATTTTATTTATTTAAATTGTTTATTTAACTAGGCAAGTCAGTGAAGAACAAATTCTTATTTACAATGACGGCCTACCCCATCCATACACGGAAGGCAAATGTGCCAATTGTGCGCCGGCCTATGGGCCTCCCAATCACAGCCAGATGTGATTCAGCCTGGATTCGAACCAGGGACTGAAGTGACACCTCTTGCAATGAGATGCAGTGACTTAGACTGGTGCGCCACTTGGGAGCCCAAAAGTCTAGCATAGTTCGTTTTGTTTTGATATGTTGCATTGAAAGTGGCTAATATTGCATTGATCTGATAACAATTCCCACAGCAAAGGGAAACATTGATAGTGTTAATTAACAGAGAAAACTCTAGAAAGTTCAACCTCATGCGTCTCTGTGTGGGCTGATATTTCTCCTGTGCAGCAGTCCCGAGGAGTCGCAGCTTAGAGGGAACATTGCACTCAACTACTAAACAAACACACACTAAGTTCGAAAGCCTTGGGTTCTAAAGCTTTTGGTTCTAAAGCCTTTGGTTCTTGACTCACACCGTCCTCATGACATTGTTCAGGGTTCCAGGCACAGAGTCCCATCTGGGTCGTATGTGGTGTCAGAAGCAGGTGCTATTCCACCCAGGCATGACCAACTCTTATGAACAGATGGCATCATCTGTGGGCTCTCTCTCTCTCACACACACACCCTCCTCTATCACTCTATTTATATACCTCCTCTGTACTCTGTCCATACCTCTCCTCTCCTTTCATCCCATCCTCCCTCTCCCTCTGCCCCCAGATATTCTTTATACAGAGAATGTTGTGTAACTATGTATCCCAAGGGCAACACATAAGTTATTAATAATCACTATTAGCAATGATTAATAAGCCCTTTCAACATAATGTGTGTCGGCCTACTGTTTCAAAAGGCCTCCCAACTCAATCATGTCTAACAAAGACGATTCGGTAAAGCGCGCTCACAAGACGAGTCACCTTGCCCGAGACCTGAAGACGTGTGTTAGCTCCCCAAGCTGATGGCAAGGCTCTTGAACATTCTCCATGTCGACATCCAGCCCCCATGGAAACCCCCCAGGCTGGAAGAAGTCCATGTACCTGTGCGACATGTTCTATCACGCGCGCGCGTATGTTTTGTTTGCTCACTGTGCAGATGTGTGTGCGTTAAGAGCAGTGAAAACAGAACAGGGCTTTCTGTCCCTAGAGAGAAGCTGTCTGTTACTTCTGCCAATGCCCCTCAATCTCATTCCTTGATGCTACTGGTAACTGGAGGGAGACAGGTGTGCGAGTAGAGTTTCAATGACCTCTGAACATCTCTCGCGCACGCACATTTAAACACACGCATATAGGACCCTAACTAGGCTATAGTGGAGCCAAAGAGCAGGCTTCGGGGGAATCCTTACTTCTCACTTGTTATCTTCTCTCTATCTACGGTTGTACTGTAGGTTTTCGTGATGACCGCCTCCTCCACTTCTCTGCTTCCCTCCTCCTCTTCTTTCTCTCCTACTATCCCACCGCAGCCTCACCAGTTCATCCTTTCTCCTCCACTCTCCCACTCCTCTTCTCCCACGTTCCAACTACCTATCTCGTTCTGCTACCAAGAACGATGACACCATCCAAATCATCTCTGGTGGTATCACAGACATCTCAGTTATCCTCCTGGGTCGTCCGTATGGGGTCTGGGCCAACCTAATGGGTGATGTCATCAACGTCAGTCAGTCATCGTCCCATCAGTTCTATCCATCGGGGAGCTCAGGTTGCAGAGAAGAGTCTTTGTGTGTGTGTGTGTGTGTGTGCGTGCGTGTGACATCACCCATTAGGTGTGTGATGAATCCTCCAGCAGGACTGTACCAGAGATTTTTCTTCCATTAAAATGCTCCTGCGGACCGCCTACGCATTTTATTTCTTTATTTTGTCACATATATTTTTGGGATGGAAAAATGCTTTCAGTGTCATGTTAAAAGACTAAAACCAGATGTAAATGATGTAGAGAAGATATTGGACCTAGACTGAGTGTACAAAACAATAGGAACACCTGCTCGTTCCATGACGTAGACCAGCCGAATCCAGGTGAAAGCTATGATCCCTTATTATGTCACCGGCCCTTGTGTTGTTTTAAGGGTCAAAAATGACCCCTATGTTTAACAGCGGAGAAAACCCCCCCACACACACACAGAGAAATTGAGATTGTGTGTGCTACTGATTAAACTCAGACAAAACTAAAACCTTCTTGGGCATGTGCAGCATCTCCCCTCCACGACCCCACACATGACTCAAGTTCACAGGCAAAATAAAAACAATTTCAGACAAAATAAACAAGATTTCAGACAAAATAAACATTTCTTGAAAGCATTGTTTACTAATGTGGAATGCAGCCAGAGGCTATAAAGGTGCTGCAGATGACAGTCCCCCCAGTTCTCTCTTTGCTGAAGCCATGAGTGCACGTTTTAGTGCCCAACAGGTCGTAGACCTGATTTATTAAGATGTCCAGGAGGAATAAGGAAACACATTATTTAGAAGAGGAGGAGGTATCTGAAGAAGATGGGGAAGAATTACAACCCAGAGCACAATGTATCATCTTCAGATGAAGAAATCCCCCAAGCTGAAAGAGAGACATTTCTGTCAAAGAACAGCAACATAACATGGTCCTTGTCACCATATGACAACCAGGGCAGTTGCCATCACAAAATGTCATAAGGATGACCCCAGAGCCCACAAGACATGCGGTTGCCCATGTCCAGGACTGTGCCTCAACATTCTACATGTCATAAGGATGACCCCATAGCCCACAAGACATGCAGTTGCCCATGTCCAGGACAGTGCCTCAACATTCTACATGTCATAAGGATGACCCCAGAGCCCACAAGACATGCAGTTTCCCATGTCCAGGACAGTGCCTCAACATTCTACATGTCATAAGGATGACCCCAGAGCCCACAAGACATGCAGTTGCCCATGTCCAGGACAGTGTCTCAACATTCTACATGTCATAAGGATGACCCCAGAGCCCACAAGACATGCAGTTGCCCATGTCCAGGACAGTGCCTCAACATTCTACATGTCATAAGGATGACCCCAGAGCCCACAAGACATGCAGTTGCCCATGTCCAGGACAGTGTCTCAACATTCTACATGTCATCACACCAGCCATTAAATTGAAATCAAAATCAAATCAAATTTATTTATATAGCCCTTCGTACATCAGCTGATATCTCAAAGTGCTGTACAGAAACCCAGCCTAAAACCCCAAACAGCAAGCAATGCAGGTGTAGAAGCACGGTGGTTAGGAAAAACTCCCTAGAAAGGCCAAAACCTAGGAAGAAACCTAGAGAGGAACCAGGCTATGTGGGGTGGCCAGTCCTCTTCTGGCTGTGCCGGGTAGAGATTATAACAGAACATGGCCAAGATGTTCAAATGTTCATAAATGACCAGCATGGTCGAATAATAATAAGGCAGAACAGTTGAAACTGGAGCAGCAGCACGGCCAGGTGAACTTTAGAGGGTTTCTGTAAATATGGAGACAACTGGAAAAGGATGGATGAGATTGACCTGCGTGCCTACATAGGGCTGCTAATCTTAGCAGGTGTGTATAGGTCCCGAGGCGAGGCTACATGTAGTCTCTGGGATGCAGCGAGTGGAAGGGCGATTTTCCGTGCCACGATGCCACTGAGTCTTTCACACTCTCAAGAATGCTACAGTTTGATAACCATGATTCAAAACCTGCGAGACGTGTGAGAGACAAACTGGTGGCCATAAGAGAGGTCTGGGAGAAGTGGATTGAGCGTCTGCCAATCCTCTACAACCCTGGGCCTGCAGTAACAGTGGATGAGCAACTGGTTCCATTCAGATTTTCATATCTCTAATGTAAGTGATTTTCACTGTTCATTTTATTATGTATTAATGTAATATCATTGATTTATGTTATTGTTTTCTGTGACACTGACACTAATTACTGATAGTAATCTCTTTTTTCAATAGGTTGCCGTCCTTTCCGGCAGTATATGCCCAGCAACGTATGGCATCAAGATATGGGTGGCCTGTGACGCACAATCCAGCTACGCTTGGAAATATGCAAGTCTACACAGGGAAGCCGACCAGTGGAGGCCTGGAGAAGAACCAGGGGGTGTGGGTTGTGCTTGATGTGACAGATGGACTGAGGGGGCACAATGTCCCATGTAACAATTTCTTTACCTCTTATGACCTCAGCCAGCAGCTCCTGAAGAGGAAGAAACAATGGTTGGCACAGTTAGAAAGAACAAGCCTGAGCTCCCCCCTGCACTCCTCGCAACAAGGGGGAGAGCGGCCTTCTTATCAGTTTTCCTTCACCCCCACCACTACTCTAGTTTCTTTACCTCCCAAAGACGAACGAGAATGTGGTCCTCCTGAGGAGAGAAGACAATTCTGCTCCCCCAAAGGACTATGAAACAAATACTATGCACACACACGTGCATGCTGTCCTACGTGTGCTAATTAGAGTTGATTGATTTATGTTCTTCACGTTTTTGTTTTGTATCTATTATCTTATTTAATTCTTATTTATTGTTGTTGTTTATACACCTTGTTGGTGGGGGCAAAGGTTAAAGAAATGGGAGAAGACCAGTATGTTGTAGTTAAATTCCTCATTGTACAGTATATAAGAATGTATCACTATGTTGCCAAAAAAGTTCAAGACCCTTATTGTTTCCTTTCAATAAAATGCCTTCAAAACTACTTTCTGCAAATTTCTTCTACTTTCTTAGGTTATACAAGTGCTATCTCTTGCTTTAAAAAATCCTGTTTACACTTATGCAGTACCTTCAGCAATAATAATAATAATTATAAACCTCTACTTTAGTAAATAAAACACTGATGACAGGTGTGTTGTAATAAAAATAAGTGGTGTCCACTGATTAAATGCAGACTTTCTGCATTGTGAAGAGGAAAAACACAGATATTCACAAAGTTTGTGGTGAATGACAAGTTGTTTCAAATTCAATTAAGCTGCTTTATTTGAGGGGTTTAGTGAAGGAGGGTCATTTTTTTTATCCCTTAAGACAAAGGGAGTATACAGACTGTTAAAACTACACAAGGGTTAAATCCACTTCAATCAGTGTCGATGACGGGGAGGAGAAACGTTAAAGAAGAATTGTTAAGCCTCGGGAAATTTGAGACATAGATGGTGTCTGTGTGCCATTCAGAGGGTGAATGGGCAAGACAAAAGGCTTAAGTGCCTAGGAACGGGGTACGATAGTAGCACTGGTTTGAGCGTGTCAACAACTGCAACGCTGTTGGGTTATTCCACGCTCAACAGATTCCCATGTGTATCAAGAATGGTCCAGCCAACTTGACACAACTGTCAGAAGCACTGGAGTCAACATGGGCCAGCATCCCTGTGGAATGCTTTTTCGACACCTTGTCTAGTCCATGCCCCCACAAGTTTGATTTTACTAAGAGAGTCACCATGCCAGAATGTTCTGTATTTAACTGTACTAATCGCCACTCGAAAGAGTCTAATCTTAAATTAGTCGTAATTCTGATTACCATAGTTAATATTTGCAGTTCGTTTTGCTTTCCAATGTCGACCTGGCTAGGTTCTAGGAAATGCGAAGCTTCCAAATGAACCTTCTGCTGTAAAGGTTTAACAGTAGGCTAGCAATAGGTTAATAGACATTAAACCAGGTTGACTCGCTCAGGCAGGATGAAAACAACTACATGGACCATGATCCTTTGCTAGTTATGGCCACATTAACCATGATTGTTAGCAGGTTTTTTTTGGTGGCATTCAGCCCCATTGAGAAATATAGCTCACTTCAAATGCAAATATTTCCAGCTTCATGCGCCACAGGGAGTTTTCCATAGGAATATGTCACCGCTATCGCTATCTACTGGATTTAATGTCAATGGTATTATATGATATCCCACTCTCCCCTACTCTCCACTCTCCCCTACTCTCCACTCTCCCCTACTCTCCACTACTCTCCCCTACTCTCCACTCTCCCCTACTCTCCACTCTCCACTCTCCCCTACTCTCCACTCTCCCCCCCTCTCCACTCTCCCCTACTCTCCACTCTCCCCTACTCTCCACTCTCCCCCCTACTCCACTCTCCACTCTCCCCTACTCTCCACTACTCTCCACTCTCCACTACTCTCCACTACTCTCCCCTACTCTCCACTCTCCCCTACTCTCCACTCTCCCCTACTCTCCACTCCCCCCTACTCTCCACTCCCCCCTACTCTCCCCTACTCTCCACTCCCCTACTCTACCCCCCTACTCTCCCCCCCCCTACTCTCCACTCTCCCCTACTCTCCACTCTCCCCTACTCTCCCCTACTCTCCACAGGCAAAGATCAATCCCGTGTTCTAATTTCTAAAAGTCCCAAATAGGTCAATGTTTAAAATGTTTTCAAAAACGGTAACGTTTAAACTGCCGTGGTAGCCATGACTGCGGTAGATGGAACTGCATTGCCCCCTAGCTGTCATAAGCACGATCATTTTGGCCTTGTGGTCATGGTTTAAGAAAAAAAGCATACGATTATATGCGAATTCACAAGGCAGAAATGGTACTGCATATGATAGCTATGGGTGCCCGACAAAAATCAAATCAATCAAAATCAAATCAAATTGTATTAGTCAAATGCGCCGAATACAACAGGTGTAGGTAGACCTTACCATGACATGCTGACTTACGAGCCCCTAACCAACAATGCAGCTGTAAAAAATATGGATAAGAATAAGAAATAAAAGTAACAAGTAATTAAAGAGCAGCAGTAAAATAACAATAGGGACACTATATACAGGGGGTCACCGGTACAGGGTCAATGTGCGGGTCCACTGGTTAGTTGAGGTAATATGTCAGTTTCCTGAGAGGGAATAGGTTTTTGTCATGCCCTCTTGTCTTGGTGTGCTTGGACCATGTTAGTTTGTTGGTGATGTGGACACCAGGAACTTGAAGCTCTCAACTTGCTCCATTGCAGCCCCGTCGATGAGAATGGGGGGGGGGGGGGCTCAGTCCTCCTTTTCCTGTAGTCCACAATCATCTCCTTTGTCTTAATCAAGTTGAGGGAGAGGTTGTTGTCCTGGCACCACACGGCCAGGTCTCTGACCTCCTCCCTATAGGCTGTCTCGTCGTTGTCGGTGATCAGGCTATCAGACTGTTGTGTCATCGGCAAACTTAATGATGGTGTTGGAGTCAAGCCTGGCCATGCAGTCATGAGTAAACAGGGAGTACAGGAGGGGACTGAGCACGCACCCCTGAGGGGCCCCCTTAACACCTGGGGGTGGCCCGTCTGGAAGTCCAGGATCCAGTTGCAGAGGGAAGTGTTTAGTCCCAGTGTCCTTAGCTTATTGATGAGCTTTGAGGGCACTATGGTGTTGAACGCTGAGCCATAGTCAATGAATAGCATTCTCATATAGGTATTCCTTTTGTCCAGGTGAAAAAGGGTAGTGTGGAGTGCAATAGAGACTGCATCATCTGTGGATCTGTTGGGGCGGTATGCAAATTGGAGTGGGTCTAGAGATTCTGGGATAATGGTGCTTATGTGAGTAATGACCAGCCCTTCAAAGCACTTCATGGCTACAGATGTGAGTGCTACGGGTCGGTAGTCATTTAGGCAAGTTACCTTAGTGTTCTTGGGCACAGGGACTATGGTGGTCTGCTTAAAATATGTTGGTATTACAGACTCTGCCAGGGACAGGTTGAAAATGTCAGTGAAGACACTTGCCAGTTGGTCAGCATATGCTTACAGTACACGTCCTGGTAATCCGTCTGGCCCTGCGGCCTTGTGAATGTTGACCTGTTGAATGGTCTTACTCACATCGGCTGCGGAGAGCGTGATCACAGTCTGACGGAACAGCTGGTTGCTCTCATGCATGTTTCAGTGTTATTTTCCTCGAAGCGAGCATAGAAGTAGTTTAGCTCGTCTGGTAGGCTCCAGGCACTGGGCAGCTCTCGGCTGTGCTTCCCTTTGTAGTCTGTAATGGTTTGCAAGCCCTGCCACATCCGACGAGCGCCAGAGTCGGTGTAGTACGACGGTGTAGAATGATTCAAACCTTATTTGTCACATGCGCCAAATACAACGGATGTAGACTTTCCTGTGAAATGTTTGCTTAAGAGCCGTTCCCAATGATGCAGGAAAATAATACAGAGGAAAATAGTAACACAAGAGGGGAATAAAATACACAACAATGGAGCTATATACAGGGAGTACCAGTGCCAGATCAAAGTGCAGGGGCACGAGGTATTTGACATAGATATGTACATGAAGGTAAAGTGACTAGGCATCCAGATAGATAATAAGGTATTTGAGGTAGATATGTACATGAAGGCAGGGTAAAGTGACTAGACATCAGGATAGATAATATTAAGGTATTTGACATAGATATGTACATGAAGGCAGGGTAAAGTGACTAGACATCAGGATAGATAATATTAAGGTATTTGACATAGATATGTACATGAAGGCAGGGTAATGTGACTAGGCATCAGGATAGATAATAAGGTATTTGACATAGATATGTACATGAAGGCAGGGTAAAGTGACTAGACATCAGGATAGATAATATTAAGGTATTTGACATAGATATGTACATGAAGGCAGGGTAAAGTGACTAGACATCAGGATAGATAATAAGGTATTTGACATAGATATGTACATGAAGGCAGGGTAAAGTGACTAGACATCAGGATAGATAATATTAAGGTATTTGACATAGATATGTACATGAAGGCAGGGTAAAGTGACTAGACATCAGGATAGATAATATTAAGGTATTTGACATAGATATGTACATGAAGGCAGGGTAATGTGACTAGGCATCAGGATAGATAATAATAAGGTATTTGAGGTAGATATGTACATGAAGGCAGGGTAAAGTGACTAGGCATCAGGATAGATAATAATAAGGTATTTGAGGTAGATATGTACATGAAGGCAGGGTAAAGTGACTAGGCATCAGGATAGATAATAATAAGAGTAAAATTAAAAACAGAGTAGCAGCAGCATATGATCAGTGTTAAAGTGTCTGTGTCTGTATATGTGTGTTTGTGTTGTGCCGGTATGTGTGTGTGTATGTAGTGTATGTGAATGTGTGTGGGTTGTGTGAGAGTGTCAGTGTAGTGTGTACAAGTGAGTGTGTATGTACTGTCTGGTCCAGTGTCGTCGGTGCAGTTTAAGATGAGGGAGGACAATTCTTTTTTTTTATGAGCATGGCCTTGTCTCTATTACAGCACATTGGATGACTGTCATTCATATTCCATTCACCCAGCTTAATGTACAATCGATAGGTTTAGGCTACGTGATACTCAACTTTTCCTTGTACCTATCATGAGGTTGCTACAACTTTACAACGTAGGTGCACAGGTCGAGAGAAAAATTAAGAGTAATCAAGATGACAGGCAGTCTTGCCTGATATTGCTGATCTAGGGTGTAATCATTTGTCCAACAGTTCCAAATGACAGTTTCTATTGGACAAATTCAGGTATGTTTAAAAAGCTTAATTCCGTTTGCTTCCGTTTAAGATTTTTTTTTTCAACAGAATGAATACACCCCATGATCACATGTAAACACAGTTCACTTTCATAGCAGCCAAATACAAACAGCATGATCATTTTGCTTGTTGTAAAATTCCTCTCACCTTTTCCCTTCGCTTGTGGACTTCAGAGCACAACACATCAGCTCTCTGTGACTAGGTGAAAAATCCTTTCCAAGTCAAACCTTCATATCATAACCTTAACCGCTATACCTACATCGTTAATGTCACCATATTAGCTAACGTCATAGCTAGTCAACATAGCTACTTGTACTAATGTATTTGTAAACCTGCTACAATCTTGCCATACAATGTACATCAGCAAGCAGTTAATCAAACCAAAAACGTACCTTGACTTGGAAGAGTTCCAGTGTTGGATAGCCATAGACAGCTAGCTAACATAGCATCCCTCTCTGTTTGAGTAGGCTAAACTAGCTAGCTGCCTTCACTAGCTCTCTCTCTTTTGCTTATCCTTCATTTTTAAATAAATACATTTGTTCAAAAGTGTTAAATTATTGTGTTTCTCTCTCTTTGTGTCAACTACTCAACATATGTTATGCACTGCAGTGTTAGCTAGCTGTAGCTTATGCTTTTAGTACTAGATACATTCTCTGATCCTTTGATTGGGTGGACAACATGTCAGTTCATGCTGCAAGAGCTCTGATAGGTTGTAGGATGTCCTCCGTAAGTTGTCATAATTGTTGTGTATGTCTATGGAATGGGGTGAGAACCACAAGCCTCCTAGGTTTTGTATTGACATTTCTGAAGCTTCTATTTTGCAATAGTCTCTAGTCCACACCATATATTTTCACAGCATACTACTATTCCCAGAGTGCATTTAAACCCCCAGGGTGTAATGCTCCGCCCAGGGCTACTGGCTAGCTGCAGACAAATGTGAAATAGTCTAAATATATGAGTGAATTTCACAGAACTTTTGGTTTGTAATCATGTCATAATGCTCACATGAATGTCATGCTGAGTGTATGTTCATATAATTGACACTCGAAAATAATTCAAAGTTAGTAGCTAGCAGAATGACGTTACAATGCAAATGTAATGTGTAATATAATTCTAATGTAATTCTGAAACTAAACCTCCCTTGAACTGCACTGCTTCGTAACACCTTTAGTTGTTTCAGTGGGCTGGCCCTCATCATCTGCCCTGGAAGCAAAGTATTGTAATGTTTGTTTCTGGAGCCCGTTTTGTCAACAAGCTGCCGGTTTTGGAGGTATGATGTTTTTTGTTTGAAGAAGCAATGCTGTCTCTATTCTCACATAGACATTTCCCCTCTCGGACTGCGCTCAGTTGACTGCTGTCCCCCACACCCACTCAGCAACGATGGTAGTTAATGCCATTCTTAGGTTCTCTGCTGTGTGCCTCTCCTCTATGTTCTCAGTGTTCAACACATGGGACTTCACATCTTACTTCTCATCAACGTGATGGCTCGCTGCAGTGATGAATGACAGCGTGTTCATAAATGTCCAACAATCTGTTGTTAACGCCACATATGGGGTGTTTGAGAGCTTGCGTTTGTACCTGCAGCGCAATCACTGTACAATTACTCCATCCTGGCCGTCACAGTTTTTCAACATGAAATCTTGTAGTCTGGTTCCTAGATATGCCATCGTGGGGGACTGAAGACGAAATTCCCTTTGAAAAAAAGGTGCCATCCAGAATCTAAAAGGGTTTCTTCGGCTGTCCCCTTTCCACAGAGGGTTCCACCTGGAACCCAAAAGGGTTCTCCTATGGGGACAGTCAAAGAACCCTTTAGGAACCCTTTTTTTCAAAGCGTGTACCACTGACAATGGCTGCATATCAACTGCACTAATTTCTGGAATTAGCAGCTGTGATTTTCTCACTCTGTCACTCATCGCACTTCCGTCTGTGTGAAGAGCCTGTCCAATGTCTGTTTTTGGGGGGCCTGCGCCGCTGCCAGCAACAGTTTGGGTCTCACAGTGCCTCCCTTTCAGATGGTTAAAGCGCTGCACTTGTACTGCCACTGTAGCTCAATTCCACCTCGCAAAGTTTGCATTTCGCCACCTTCTCATTTAGTTGAATTGCCATACAGGACTGTCGCTTCCCTGTCTCACTCTCGGCCATTTTTACAACTGTTGACCATGATGATGTGCGGAGCGCTTTATATCTGTGGCAAATAGTTTGAAAGATGCATATCTCCTCCTACTCACATTACAGCATTGTAGCGTTAGGTATTTGTTGAATTAAACATGTTCCCTTTATGATGACGATCAGGACCTGTTAGTGGTAGTATTGTGATAACTGCACTGTGATTTAGATTTTGTTGTTAACGATCATAGATTAGCTGAAAACTGGAGCGCGACAACAAAGAGCCAGAGGGATAGTTCCAGGGGGATGGGTTGTTTTTTACTGTCTTACAGCTTTGATAGGCTTTTCACACCAAAAGTCTCTGACATGCTGACCACACTGCAAGTGAGGGAGCGTTGCAAAATTAATTTACACAAACATGTTAGTCAATCATTGGAACCCACGCTGCTCGCGCGCATCAACAAACACCAGGCGCTAAAATAGAACTTGGTTCTATTTGTGACGCTTGACGTGCAATAAGTCCTGCCTCTCCCATCTCCTCATTGGTTTTTAGGAGCATATACCCACCTGGGTGATTGAAAGAAACTGAGATCAGCACTCCAGTCCAGTTGGTGGTGGTAATGCACCTTAATCAAACTCTGGGGGCGCAATTTCATTTTTGGATGAAAAACGTTCCTGTTTTAAACAATATATTTTGTCACAAAAAGATGCTCGACTATACATATAATTCATAGCTTTGGAAAAAAAAACACAAAAAAAAACACAATTTTCCAGAACTGCAAAGATATTGTCTGTGGGTGCCCTAGAACGGGAGCTACAGGCAAAACCAAGATGAAACGGCAACCAGGAAATGAGCAGGATTTTTGAGGCTCTGTTTTCCATTGTCTCCATATATGGATGTGAATGCGAGAGGAATGAGCCTGCCCTTTGTGTCGTTTCCCCAAGGTGTCTGCAGCATTGTGATGTATTTGTAGGCATATCATTGGAAGATTGACCATAAGAGACTACATTTTCCAGGTGTCCGCCCGGTGTCCTCCGTCAAAATTGGTGCGTCATTTTCAGCTGCTGGTATTTTTCCATGCGATTCTGAGGGGAAAGCAGGCTTCCACAAACTGCATATCAATGAAGAGATATGTGAAAAAACACCTTGAGGATTGATTCTAAACAGCGTTTGCCATGTTTCGGTCGATATTATGGAGTTAATTCGGAAAAAGTTTGACGTTTTGGTGACTGAATTTTCAGTTCGTTTCGGTAGCCAAATGTGATGTACAAAACGGAGCGATTTCTCCTACACAAAAATTCTTTCAGAAAAAACTGAACATTTGCTATGTAACTGAGAGTCTCCTCATTGAAAACATCCGAAGCTCTTCAAAGGTAAATGATTTTATTTATTTGGTTATCTGGTTTTTGTGAAAATGTTGCGTGCTAAATGCTACGCAAAATGCTAAGCTAGCTTGCAATACTCTTACACAAATGCTTGATTTGCTATGGTTCAAAAGCATATTTTGAAAATCTGAGATGACAGTGTTGTTAAGAAAAGGCTAAGCTTGAGAGCAGGCATATTATTTTCATTTCATTTGCGATTTTCAGGAATCGTTAACGTTGCGTTATGCTAATGAGCCTGAGGCTGTATTCACGATCCCGGATACGGGATGGGGAGTATCAAGAGGTTTTAAAGTTGGTTGCCAACCGCCATATAAAGTCCAAAGAAGAAGTCAGAAGGAGAAGAGATTGCTAGAAACAAACTGTTTACTCTTTTATCTGTGGATGAATTGTCAGAGTAGAGGTCCTTGTGCATTTCAGGTAAAATAACAACCCAATGTTTATATCCAAGGACAAATGATTTAGCAACAGCAAGCTAGCTAGATATATTGCCTTAAATGTTTAATGCTTTTCGACCTGTCCCCAAATGAATATAGTTGGTTCAGAGTTCGTTTTGATATTTCAACCTGCGCGTCCTGATCGCGTCTGGTGTGGGTGGACAAAATCCACGCACACTGATGCACGCGCGTGTGCGGTCTGGTCAGTAGGTGAGACGATATGGTTAGAGAAGTAGAAAGCTCTCAATAACAGTCATATCCACACAGAGTTAGGATGAAATCTGAGTTCGATAGAAACGTTTAAGTTTAGAAGCTTACAGAGTGTTAGTGTTGCTGCCACTTTGGAGTTGCGTAACACTGCTACATTCAAACTCTGCAAGCTGCCCCCCCCCTCTTCCGTAGTAGATCAGAGAAGAGAAGCATCTGAGAAGTGAACAAGACAAATATGTTTATTTAACATCACGCCAGACAGCCATAGCGACCGGTGTCGATCTGAGTAGCGCCTTCCTTTATCACACAGACACACGCACGTTGCGCACGCGCACACACACGCACACACTCAGAGTTTCGGGAACAGGACCAGGCAGGCTCTTCAATGGGATTCTGTAATGAAGGGAGACGGAAGAGTAGGCCATTCAGATGATGGCTTTGAGGGATGAGGCTTTGAAGCAAAGGGAAGATGGAACATGAACTAAATTAACAGTATAAAACGCTCGGCTGGAAACGCTCCTGATCGTGCCAATCAACTGATGCCACAAACTCAGCTCACAACCATCAGCCTTATAATGACAGTTAGTATTGAACAGGGCCCAGACAGAATGGCTTACCACACTTTATACTCTGCACAAATGTGATGCTAACCAGTGACCCTCAACCTTTAACTGTGAAATAGCTCAGGGCATTGCACATTGTCATTATTTTCAACATCTAGACGTGCCATAGCGTCATCCTGGGATTAGTGGTTTTAAAGCCATGCTATGGAGAGGAGAGTGTGGTTGTGAGTGTCAAACATATGAGGTGTAATCAAATCAAAATCAAATCAAATGTATTTATAAAGCCCTTCTTACATCAGCTGATATCTCAAAGTGATGTACAGAAACCCAGCCTAAAACCCCAAACAGCAAGCAATGCAGGTGTAGAAGCATGGTGGCTAGGAAAAACTCCCTAGAATCCAATCAGGCGGGTATAGAGGAGTGGGACTAGGGCCGGGATTCTATCTGATCAGTGGTAGAGCCGCCTTAAAGCGTGCTTGACATTTAAAGGTAATTTTGGAATGAGCCGACACAATCTGCATTTGCCGTGAATGCGGTCTCTCCCGAGAGCAGAACCGTTGGCTTTAAAAATGTGCATAGCTGAATCCCGGCCTAGTGCTCTCACTGGGTTTTTATCCTGATACAAACTTCTGTTCTGTTCTCATCCCACCCCTAGTAGAGGCTGGGCTAAAGCCATGGAAACGTCAAAGCACAAACACCTAGTCAGGCCAACAACAGCAGCAACAGGAAAAGAGCAGAGGAAGAGACAGCCCAACACAAAAGCCCTCTGACAGTTCAATCACACACGCACACACACACACACACACACACACGCATGCACACACACACACTGCGGATGGGTTCAGAGCAGCTTAGCCACACAGTTAAGCTGCAGTTAATTGCTTTTATTGTGGAATAGTGTCAGCAGCATCCCTATAACCCCACAGTCAGCCAGAAGTGATAATCCTGGACACACACACACACCGTTTTGATGTTAAATGGAAATAGATATTCTGTCCATACATATGGCAAAAAATGTGTTATAGGATTCTTAGGCCTTAGTTGGTTTTCCAATAAGAAGACTGGGCTGATTGCGCTGAAGGACATATTTCCCTGTGTTGTTCACAGTTACAGCTTCCCTGTACTCAGCCTTTAGAAAAACAAGAAGAAGCAAGGGAGGGCCTCTGCCGAACGAGAGAACACGATGGATGGCGAGGAAAGAATGTGAGGTGATGTGATGAGAGGAGAAAGACAAATTACGGCTGAGTGAGTTTTACAGAGGAGAGAACAGACAACCTGCCACGGCGAGGAGAGAGAGGAGGGGGAGAAAGATATTGGAAAGGAAGGGAGAGGAGAGTATGAAGAGAGAAGAAAGGAAAGGGGGAAGAGGAGAGAAAGAGCGAGAGAGAATAGAAGGGAAAAGGATGACAGGAAAGGGGAAGGAGGACAGAAACAGTGGAAGTGAATGTAACACCAGGGGAAGGGTAGGGAAGAGGAGGAGGCGAGAAAAGGGAGGAGGTGAAGGGGGAGGAGAAAAGAGTAGAGGAGAAGAGAGAAGTCGAGATAAGAAGAGAGAAGAGGAGAGAGGAGAGGACACACTGGCTAGACTCCAGAGCAGGGGTCTTCAGCCTTTTCTGGCATGAGTGCTACTTAAAAAATATGAAATATGTCTCAGGCTACTCATTTTTTTCTAGCTTTCAAATAGGCACATTATTCTCTTCCCCGGGTCCTTGGTGTTCAAGAGAAAGTAGTGCATTATGTTTTCTGTCAATATACCTGGTAAAATAATGATTAATAAACAACTCTAAGGGGGCCCTATAAAATCTGTGATTTCTTCCCCCTATTTATGTTTTGTCAGTGTTATTTTTCCTGAGTTTATATTTTTGCTGGTTTCCACTCTCAAAATTTCAATTGTTCATAGAGAAAAAAACGAAATAGAATGTTCTGGGTCCATGTCAATGCTTAATTCACATCAGAAGATATTTTTATTTTGATCTGGAAGAAAACTAACCAATTTAGATTTTTGAGTGTAATTCCCCTTTAATTGCGCATCTGGCCCTTTAATTGCGCATCAAGCAAGTGAGTAATGTGTCAGTCTAGCAATGGTTCTGTACTGCTGTTGCGCATTTCATTGCAAAGTTTGCAAATAACAAATAATAGATACAAATTATATATTTACTCATGATATACTTCTGACAAGTAAGGCCAGTTAACATTTAATTGAGAAGGTTTTGGGGAAAGTATTTCTGTCAACCCACAAGATGGTCATCACATCAACTTACTACACATGGAGTGATAGACAAACAGCGCGCACCACACAGACAGACAGGGGCAATATTGTTGTTAATTAAATGGCAGATATTGTGTTATGTTTGGCTTTTTAAGCCAATAGAACCTAACCAGCGGTGGGATAATGTCAATGTTACGTTGATTAGATAGTAGCCGGGAGATTTCGGTGTCTGAAACATGTGAGATTTGTTTATGACAGTTTGCGGTGGAAAACACGAAGCATGTCATGTATGTAGGCCTACTTTCAGAATTGTTTGGCGAGTTACTCATATGTGGGCTGCGAGCTACTGAGAGCTCGCGATCGACCTGTTGGAGACCCCTGCTTTAGACCAGTTAGAGCCCTGCGTTCATGGAGAGACCAGACCTCTGTGCCCTATCCGATACCGTCACCATCAACCGGCGTCGGGGTGGGAGACCGCGATGATACAATTGTCATAACCTCGCGCATGTTGAAATGAGGTCAATCTAATAACAACACACATTCTCCTCCCGATGAAATATCTGTGCATAGCAGCAAATTTCTCAAACGCGTCACACGCACGCACACACAAACGCACAGCAGAAGCTGATATAATGAATGTATTAAAGACAGTTGCATGGCAGCCCACTGTCTGTGATATGACTAGAAAACAGATCGGCTATATGGCTACCGAGTTCTAATAGGATAATATTATATCGCCGTTATTATCAACACGTGACGAGGAGGAATAACTAACAGCCTCTCCGGAAGGCTAAACACACAATCATTTGTTATTGTACAGCCCATGAACTGGGTAGAGGAGCGAGAGAGAGAGACCATGTTGATTAAATAGAGAACATCGACAACAGAGAAACGGTGCTGTCTGACATTCAGTTTGCCGAGGGGATGGTGGAGGTTAACAGGTAGCCTGTCTGACACGCGCACGCACGCACACTAGAGGGAGGACCCTGCAAAGTCTTCATTACCTTTGTCGAGCGGCTCCAGATCATGCTGCAGCAACCAGACAAACCCCCATGTTTTCTAAACTCTGCACACACCACACACACGCACGCGCGTGCACACACGTATTTTTCTTGCAGACAACCAGAGATATTCATAAATTCGCTGGCAGAATCCCGAACAACGATTGGCTATGCTAATTGCTGTGTGTTTTGTGTTATTTCTTTGTTTGACTCCCACGCGTCATGCTGTAGGCTATGCCAGTGCCTGTTAAACAAGCTCTCTCATCAAGGCCAGAAAATATTAGGTCGAATGTAGCTTTAGCCAAATGGCCTAAGCACCTTCAGAGATGTCCAACCAGTGGTGGTTGGGCCGTTTAAGATTAGGGAGGATTTTTTTTTTTTTTACAGTATTTTGGATGACTGTCATTCATATTCCATTCACCCAGCTAGCTCAATGTTACATCGATAGGTTTAGGCTACTGCATTATATATTTGGCCTATATCCATCCTGAGCTTGCTACAACCAAGCCTGCAAATTAAAGTTTATAATGTAGGTGCACAGGTCGAGAGACAAATTTGAATAATTGGAATAATCAAGGTGGCAGACAGACCACCTTGCACACTCTTCCCTGCATCTAGCTGATCTGGGGTGAAATTAGTCCAAACAGTTGTAAAACTGAACTAAACCGAGAGTTTCCATTTGACCAATTCAGGTAAGCCCATTTTGTTCCATTCGCTTCCATTTAAGAAACGTTTTGCGACAGAATTGGTGGAATAAATTCGCCCCCTGATCACCTGCACACATAGGTTCACTTTCATAGCAGCCACATTCAGCATCATCACTTTGCTCGTTGTATAATTCTCTCACATTTTTGCTTCGCTTTTGGACAAGAGTGCAAAACACAACACCAGGCGGAAAAAATCTACACAAGCTAAATCTTCATACCATAACCGCTAACCGCAATACAGCCTACATCGATGCCACCAAAATAATGTTACGGGCAACAAACTAGAACTAATACATTAGTAAATCCACAATCCATTCCAGCATTGAATGACTCATCTCATTTCCATACGTACAATCTTGCAGTACAGTGTACAGCAAGAAGTTCAGAAGTTACACAGGCGGTCGCCGGTGGCAATAAATTAATCAAACGAAAGCTTACCCTGTCTTGAAGAAGTTGAAGTGCAGGATATCCTTAACCAGCGAGCTAACATAAATAGTATTCCTCTCTGTTTGAGTAGGCTAAATTAGCCAACTCAACAACAAACAAATACACAAACGGAATATAGCTAGCGCTCTCTCTGTCAGCTGCGTCTTAATTTTTTGAAGAAATTAATTTGTTCAAAACTGTTACAAACTAATGTCTTTCTCTCTTCTTGAGTCAACTATTCACCACATTTTATGCACTGCAGCGCTCGCTAGCTGTAGCTTATGCTTTCAGTACTAGATTCATTCTCTCGCTGCCTCCGTCTGCTCCCATGGAAGGATATCCAATAGACATGTCAGTTCATACTGCAAGAGCGCTGATATATTGGAGGACGTCCTTCGGAAGTCGCCATAAGTACTGTTTAATAATGGGGCGGCAGGTAGCCTAGTGGTTAGAGTGTTGGTGCGAGATCAAATCCCCAAGTTGACGAGGTAAAAATATTTTGTCCTGAACAGGGCGGTTAACCCACTGTTCCTAGGCTGTCATTGTAAATAAGAATTTGTTCTTAACTGACTTGCCTAGTTAAGTATAACAACAATACTTCTTTATTGTGTGTCCCTTTTGGGAAATGTGTCATGCCTCTCAACAAACAACAACAACAATAGGTGCATAAATACATAAATCACAGGCAATAAATACAGCAGACAACATGTGGATAAAGTTTATAATTCAGTTCATGCAATTCTGGGAAGCGTGAGGGGCTGAGCAGTTCTTTATTCAATTGATTTACACTGGTGGGAATAAATTATTTCTGGGCTCTGGCGGTATTGTAAAGATGGACTATACCATCTACTGCATCTTGCTTATGCCGTTCGGACATCGCTCATCCATATATTTACATGTACATATTTTTAATCATTCCTTTACACTTGTGTGTATAAGGTAGTTGTTGTGAAATTGTTAGATTACTTGTTAGATATTACTGCACGGTCGGAACTAGAAGCACAAGCATTTTGCTACACTCGCATTAACATCTGCTAACCGTGTGTATGTGACCAATGACATTTGATTTGGACTGTATCTGCGGCATGATGGTAGGAGCTGGTACTCCTGGTTGAGTGGGTGTGTCTGGTCAGAGCTTCCATGTTCTTGACATTAACTCCACTGATTTTGCTTCACAGCTTTTCTATTTTGTGCAGCTGGCTTTCATTTGCAATGGATAGCTGATTGTACCAGGCTTGGAAACAGAAAGTGAGTACACTATGAACAAAGGATTTATAGAATTTAGTTGTTATTCTTTTATTGACCTGATATATATTTAATCTCCTCAGGAAATACAGTCTTTGTTGTCCCTTTTTGTATATCTGTTTTGTGTTTGCAGTCCTGGAGAGTTTTGAGTCAATTATAGTGTCACCGTCCTGACCTTAGAGATCCTTATTATTCTCTATGTTTGGTTAGGTCAGGGTGTGACTCGGATGGGAAAGTCTGTTTTCTATTTCTTTGTTTTGGCCGAGTGTGGTTCCCAATCAGAGGCAGCTGTCTATCGGTGTCTCTGATTGGGGATCATATATAACTTGTCATTTTCCGTTTGGGTTTTGTGGGATCTTGTTTTCTGTTTAGTTTCTTAGCCTTACAGAACTGAGCGTTTTTTGTTTTTGTCTTTGTTATTTTGTTTTGGTGTCATCAATAAAAAGACAATGTACGCCTACTACACTGCACCTTGGTCCACTCTTCATTGTACTTACGATAGCCGTAACAGAAGATCCCACCAAAAACGGACCAAGCAGCGTGGCCAGGAGGACTGGACATGGGAGGACATCTTAGAGGGATCCTGGATGTGGGAGGAGATCCAGGCCGGATTGGATATCCTTCCGTGGGAGCAGACGGAGGCAGCGAGGGAGGAACAACGTCGACACCGGGGTTCGCGACCTCGAAGCAAGCACGAGAGGCAGCACATTTTTGGGGGAGGCACATGGGGAGATTGGAGGAGTCAGGGTTTAGACCTGAGCCAACTCCCCGTGCTTACCGCGGGGAGCGTGTGACCAGTCAGGCACCATGTTATGCGGTGATGCGCACGGTGTCTCCAGTGCGCATTGACAGCCCGGTGCGCTCTGTTCCAGCTCACCGCAGTTGCCGTGCTAGAGTGGGCATTCAGCCAGGACGGATTGTGCCGGCTCAGCGCTCCTGGTCTCCGGTGCATCTCTTTGGCCCAGGATATCCTGCGCCAGCTCTACGCACGGTATCCCCAGTTCGCCAGCACCCAGTGCGGCCTGTTCCAGCTCCCCGCACTTGCCGGGCTACAGGCAGATGTGACGCTTGGAATTTTCTTTGTCAAACGCGCTCCCCGTGGCTGGTTTATATGCGAACTGGAACGGTCCAGTAGGCTCTCCGTCCCAGGACAACACAATCCAAATATTTGATTATCACCGAGGTCAAGGAGATGGGACGATAGTCATTCAGGGATTTGGGATTATTCACTTTGGGAAGGGGCCCAATAGATTTCGGGGATTCTGCAGCTGTCCAGTAACACTTGAAAAAGTATTCTGTATATGTCACACAGTTGCCATTTACACGCCCTGAAAATCTGCCCGTTTAGATCACCACAGCTTGTTGGTTCCAAGGATAGAGTTTAAAGAAGACCCGAAGGACATCCTTTTCAGAGATAATTATGGGACTGTCATTTGGGAGAGGTAAGTCATTTACAGGAGGCCTGCCCGCTGTTTCAAATCTATCAAAAAAGGTGTTAAGTTGTTTGTCTCGACTGTTGTCAGTAAGCGGCACTGCTGACAAGGTTTTCTTCTCTATAAATCTGTGTAAGTCTATGGAAGGGGGTGAGAACCATGAGCCTCCTAGGTTTTGTATTGAAGTCAATGTACCCAGAGGAGGACGGAAAATAGCTGTCCTCCGGCTACACCATGGTGCTACTGCAGAGAGTGCTGTTGAGGCTACTGTAGACCTTCATTGCAAAACAGTGTGTTTTAATCAGATATTTGGTGACATGTTTTGTCTAAAAAGGATACAGTTTATCATGTTTTATAATTTTTTTAAATGAAATTCACTGAGTAGAATGTTCCTCTCCTTCTTTCTCTGAGGAGCCTCCACTGATTCTAACGTAATTGAAAGTGCTCAAACAAATCAATTAGAATAGCCTATTAGGATTAAAATTAAGATTTGTATCATGATTCTAACTGTAATAGGTTAGAATTCTAGTAGCCTACGCTATTTAGCAACACAGACAAAGCAAAGTTGTGATTGTCATTTGTGCTGGATAGGAGCCAAGGGGAACCTCAAACATATCCATCAAATGGGTTAGCACAGAGATAACAACACACACACACACACACACCGGCCAGAAAGTTAAACCCAGCATCATTACCTTGTGTTTCTGCTGCTAACCCGGTCCAAATCACACAGACACAGAGTAGCGCTGATAGGGCACCGATTCGGTAATGGCCCGGTGGCATGGCTTCACACAACCAGACAGAGCCGTTCTGTCCAGATAGACCTGCTAACGGAATGCACGCGGAGAATAGGTTGGTGTTCGACAGCCGGTCTGCACAGCGATCTTCTTGATGTGACGTGGTTGTTTTTCTACACCTCTGTCAGCGCACAGTGTGGTGGTGATTTCTCTGCCGTCCGCATGTCCTGCCTCCCTTCGCCTGAACCTCGCAATGTGCCACGTCTCTTCTGCCTCTTCTGCTCTTTCTGTCCTGATCTCTCTCTCTCTCTCTCTCTCTCTCTCTCCTCCCGCTATGCTGTGCCAAACTGCATGCCTCTCGATCTCTAACACTGCGCGCACACACACGTGCACATACGTTTTACACACACACACACACACACACACACACACACACACACACACACACACACACACACACACACACACACACACACACACACACACACACACACACACACACACAAACACAAACAGAGCCTGTAAGGACAGATCAATACATTAAAATATACAGTATGTCCTGGCTCCAAATACCAAACAGAAGTCGTGCTGAAGCTGCTCTAAAATTAAAAAGAAAGCTTAAAATATTCAGCCTAAATGTTAATTTACTGTCTTTTCATACTTGAAAGGGATTTAGTCTACCACAGACAATGTACCTGCCTTTGTCAATAATTAGGAATTAAAACTGCTGATAGACATTGTGTGTGAGTGTGTGTGTGTGTACCAACAGAGCTCTACCCCTTGGTATTCACCTAGCAAATGCCAGTATCCATGGCGATGCCCTGTTGTACATCTGAAAGGACAGAGGGCAAAAGGGGAGCAGAGAAACACAGAAAAGAGAGTGCAGAAAGAAAGTCTCGCTGTGTTACACTTAAAATGGATAGAGAATGAATAGAGAGAGAGAATGAATAGAGCATGACTAGATAGATAGATATAAGTGTCAGGGTTTAGAGAGAGATAGAAACCATTAAGGATAAGATAGATAGATAGATAGATAGAGATAGATAGAAAGTATTCGGTTTAGAGAGAGATGGAAAGTATTGGGGATAAGATAGACAGAAAGTATTGCGTTTAGAGAGAGATAGAAAGTGTTGGGGATAAGATAGACAGAAAGTATTGGGTTTAGAGAGAGATAGAAAGTATTGGGTTTCGAGAGAGACAGAAAGTATTGGGTTTAGAGCTAGATAGAAAGTATTGAGGATAAGATAGATAGAAAGTATTGGGGATAAGATAAACAGAAAGTTTTGGGTTTAGAGAGAGATAGAAAGTATTGGGTTTAGAGAGAGATAGAAAGTGTCAGGGATAAGATAGACAGAAAGTATTGGGTTTAGAGAGAGACAGAAAGTATTGGGTTTAGAGAGAGATAGAAAGTGTTAGGGATAAGATAGACAGATAGAAAGTGTCGGGTTTAGAGAGATAGATTGAATGTATTGGGTTTAGATAGAGAGATAGATATTTTCGGGGTTTAGAGCAAGAGATTTTTACATTTTAGTCATTTAGCAGACACTCTTATCAGAGCAACTTACAGGAGCAATTAGGGTTAAGTGCCTTGCTTAAGGGCACATGGACAGATCTGTCATCTAGTCGGTTCTGGGATTCAAACCATTAACCTTTGGGGATGAATTGGAACGCTGACTGCGAGCCAGGCCTAATCGCTCAACATCAGTGCCCAACCTCACTAATGCTCTTGTGACCGAATGGAAGTATGTCCCCGCAGCAATGCTCCAACATCTAGTGGAAAGCCTTCCCAGAAGAGTGGAGGCTGTTATAGCAGCAATGCTCCAACATCTAGTGGAAAGCCTTCCCAGAAGAGTGGAGGCTGTTATAGCAGCAATGCTCCAACATCTAGTGGAAAGCCTTCCCAGAAGAGTGGAGGCTGTTATAGCAGCAATGTTCCAACATCTAGTGGAAAGCCTTCCCAGAAGAGTGGAGGCTGTTATAGCAGCAATGCTCCAACATCTAGTGGAAAGCCTTCCCAGAAGAGTGGAGGCTGTTATAGCAGCAATGCTCCAGCATCTAGTGGAAAGCCTTCCCAGAAGAGTGGAGGCTGTTATAGCAGCAATGTTCCAGCATCTAGTGGAAAGCCTTCCCAGAAGAGTGGAGGCTGTTATAGCAGCAATGTTCCAGCATCTAGTGGAAAGCCTTCCCAGAAGAGTGGAGGCTGTTATAGCAGCAATGTTCCAGCATCTAGTGGAAAGCCTTCCCAGAAGAGTGGAGGCTGTTATAGCAGCAATGCTCCAACATCTAGTGGAAAGCCTTCCCAGAGGAGTGGAGGCTGTTATAGCAGCAATGTTCCAACATCTAGTGGAAAGCCTTCCCAGAAGAGCGGAGGCTGTTACAGCAGCAGAGTGGGGAACAACTCAATACCCATGATTTTGGAATGAGATGTCTGACGAGCAGGTGTCCACATACTTTTGGTCATGCCGTGTAAATAGAAAGTGTTGGGGTTTTAGGATTGAGTTATGCAACTAGATGCCTCATTAAGGACCACAGCAGCTGGCCCTCTCCATCTGTCCCTTTCATAGTCCCCAATCTCCTCAACTATCACATGCAGTGCTTGTGTGTGTGTGTGTGTGACAGAGAGAGAGAGAGTCTGTGGTGGTCTGAGGAGCTGTCTAGGCTTGAGAGTATTGTGCTGTGTAGTGCGCATCACTGCATGTGCACACACACACACACACACACACACACACACACACACACACACACACACACACACACACACACACACACACACACACAGAGTAAGTCCAGGACTCGGACTTGACCAGTCGTGACTTTGTTGTCAGAAAGTCTCTCTCCCTTGTTATTATTCAACATGATAAATATATAAAAGCAGATGTCAGATAGCGGCTGGCCTTACCAATGTGCAAGACACTAAGTTATTCAACTTTCTACGTTGCAAAATGTAGCTCTGAGCACTAACAAGGGACTCGTGACTCGAGCACAAAGGACTCGGACTTGAATGCTTAGGGACTTGGCACTCGATTCGGACTGGAGGTTTAGTGACTTGACTACATTATTGTCCCCTCCCCTCCCCTCCCCCCACCAATCTCTCTCTCACTCTCGCTCTCGTACTCACACACACACAGACACACACCACAGAGACCCAGCACTGAGCCTGTCATGTCCTACACAGTAACAGGGCTGGTAGGATTTACATACTAATCACCACAGCAGCAGCACTAAGACATCCACCTCTCCACCTTTTACCCAGACCCAATTAACATTCTCTTCCTTCTCCCTGAAGTGTACACCCATTGTCACCTTCTCAGGGAGTTAAAAGCATAGGATTGGCGTGTAAAACGCATGATTGTCCCTCTGTCGACACAAACACAATGCTTATCAATCCTCGGGGGGGGGAGTGTATGAGTGCAACACTTCAGGGAGAGACGTGAGTGCCAGAAATGGATCCCGTTTTGCCGTACAGATGGATCAAAACGAAGCGAGAGAGTCAAACATCATATAGGCTGCTGTCCATGGTGCTGAAACACTCAACAATATCAGGCCACAGGAACCAGTGGTGTTACGATCCCAGAGATGTGCACGATAGAAACACAGTAAAAGCTTCCGTGCCTCTGTTCGTTCTCTAATGGTAAAACATCTAAGCTGCTCAGCAATATCACAGTGTCCTCCCCATCCCCGATAACAAAGGAAGAGACAACACATCGAGGTATGGAGAGAAGTATGACTGGGAGATCTCTCAGTACTCGCCTCCTGGCTTTCCCCCCACCACCACATCCTCGCTCTCTCCACTTTCCCTATCCCTCCCTGCCTCCCTTCCTCTCTCTCTCTACCCTCTCGCTCTCCCCTCGGATAGTGAGGGGGAAGGCATCAGAGGGGAGAGATGTGCTTATGCGGCACGTGCGTGTGTGTGTACGCAGAAGAGAGGGGGGATAAGCCTCTGCAGTGAGACGAGCTCAATGATTATCACAGACCCGCAGTCTTACCATCTCACACTCACACTGTAGTATTTTAGCATTTATGTGGTGTGTGTGTCAGAAAGGTCCCTGTCAACAGTTAAGCTCGCATAAGCTAACTCACACCACACACACACAAACAAATGGGTGCAGTGGGTGATACTGTAGGTCATGCACTAGTAGTTGTATTGATTCATTGAACTCCTGGCTCCTTGTCCTCTGAACACTGAGACACACACACAACATGGAAAACAGTGTTAGCCATTGAACAGCACAAGATCAATATGCATCTCCCCTTCTCCGTTTCCTTCCTCTCTGCCTCGCTCTCATTGTCATGGCTGTCCCTGAAACCAGTAAGGAATCTCCTTTCCATCCCACACACACTCAGCCGTGCACTGTCGAATGAGGGGGCTAAGTGTGTGTGTGCAATATGTGTGTAGTACCGCGCGTGTGTGTGCCGTGCATATGGAGTAGCCCTGTGGCCATGGCAGCTTGCTGTAGATCTCTTCAACTCCTCTCAGAAGGTTTCTATCGCTACGGAGACCATGTTTAGTTTTCATGTGTTACAACACCATCAACAGGAACTAGCGCTGGGACTCACTACGTGCCTGTTGACTTACCGTACATCAACAAACCTGCATGTCTCCCATGGTCCACTTTTTCTCCAAAGGCTTGATTGACTGTGTAGAAGACTCATTCTAATGCACACAAATCTGTGGATGGGGGACTTGTGCTTCTGTTATTACGTATCTCAGATCAACATTAATTCAAATCAAATTTATTTATATAGCCCTTCTTACATCAGCTGATATCTCAAAGTGCTGTACAGAAACCCAGCCTCAAACACCAAAACAGCAAGCAATGCAGGTGTAGAAGCACGGTGGCTAGGAAAAACTCCATAGAAAGGCCAAAACCTAGGAAGAAACCTAGAGAGGAACCAGGCTATGAGGGGTGGCCAGTCCTCTTCTGGCTGTGACCGGTGGAGATTATAACAGAACATGGGCAAGATGTTCAAAGGTTCATAAATGACCAGCATGGTGAAATAATAATAATCACAGTAGTTGTCGAGGGTGCAGCAAGTCAGCACCTCAGAAGTAAACGTCAGTTAGCTTTTCATAGCCGATCATTAAGAGTATCTCTACAGCTCCTGCTCTCTAGAGAGTTGAAAACAGCCGGTCTAGGACAGGTAGCACGTCCAGTGAACATAGCCGCAGGCAGAACAGTTGAAACTGGAGCAGCAGCACGTCCAGGTGACACTGTGGCCCCATCCGATGATACCCCCGGACAGGGCCAAACAGGAAGGATATAACCCCACCCACTTTGCCAAAGCACAGCCCCTACACCACTAGAGGGATATCTTCAACCACCAACTTACCATCCTGAGACAAGGCCGAGTATAGCCCACAAAGAGGTGGTATCCGATTTTAAGTACCTTGGCATCATACTTGATTCCAACCTCTCTTTTAAAAAGCATGTGAAAAAGGTAATTCAAATAACTAAATTCAACCTAGCTAATTTCCGATTTATACGAAATTGTTTGACTACAGAGGTAGCAAAACTGTACTTCAACTCTATGATACTCCCCCACTTAACATACTGCTTGACTAGTTGGGCCCAAGCTTGCTGTACAACATTAAAACCTATTCAGTCTGTCTACAAACAGGCTCTCAAAGTGCTTGATAGGAAGCCCAATAGCCATCATCATTGTCACATCCTTAGAAAGCATGAGCTCTTGAGTTGGGAAAATCTTGTGCAATACACCGACGCATGTCTTGTATTCAAGATCCTTAATGGCCTGGCTCCCCTCCACTCAATATTTTTGTTAAACAGAAAACCCAGACATATGGCAGCAGATCCACAAGGTCTGCCATGAGAGGTGACTGTATAGTTCCCCTAAGGAAAAGCACCTTTAGTAAATCTGCATTCTCTGTGAGAGCTTCCCATGTCTGGAATACACTGCCATCAGACACACATAACTGCACCACATATCACACTTTCACAAAATGCTTGAAGACATGGCTAAAGGTCAATCAGATTTGTGAACATGGTCCCTAGCTGTGTGTTGCCGCTTTCCATGTTGTCTGTTGTCTGTAGCTTGTGAGGTGTGGAAACACTTTGTTGCTTTTATGAATTTTGTCTTGCTGCTTTTTGCTCTATGTTGCTCTGTCTGTTAGCTACGTCTTGCTTGTCCTATGTTGCTATGTCTTGCTTGTTCTATGTTGCTATTGTCTATATTGTAATTGTTTTTAATAACCTGCCCAGGGACTGCGGTTGAAAATTAGCCGGCTGGCTAAAACCGGCACTTTTACTGAAACGTTGCTTAATGTGCACTGTCCCTGTAAAAATAAAAATAAACTCAACTCAAATAAACTCAACATCAGTGACTCAACCCACTCAAGTGACGCACCCCTCCTAGGGACGGTATGAAAGAGCCCTAGTAAGCCAGTGACTCAGCCCCTGTAATATGGTTAGAGGCAGAGAATCCCAGTGGAGAGAGGGGAACCGGCCAGGCAGAGACAGCAAGGGTGGTTCGTTGCTCCAGAACCGTCACACTCCTGGGCCAGAATACACTCAATCATATGACCCACTGATGAGTCTTCAGTAAAGACTTAAAGGTTGAGACCGAGTCTGCGTCTCTCACATGGGTAGGCAGACCATTCCATAAAAATGGAGCTCTATAGGAGAAAGACCTGCCTCCAGCTGTTTGCTTAGAAATTCTAGGGACAATTAGGAGGCCTGCGTCTTGTGACCGTAGCGTAAGTGTAGGTATGTACAGCAGGACCAAATCAGAGAGATGGGTAGGAACAAGCCCATGTAATGCTTTGTAGGTTAGCAGTAAAACCTTTTAATCAGCCTTTGCCTGACAGGAAGCCAGTGTAGAGAGGCACTGGAGTAATATGATCATTTTTTGGGGGTTCTAGTCAGGATTCTAGCAGCCGTATTTAGCACTAACTGAAGTTTATTTAGTGCTTTATCCTGGTAGCCGGAAAGTAAAGCATTGCAGTAGTCTAACCCAGAACTCACAAAAACATGGATTAATTTTTCTGCATCATTTTTGGACAGAAAGTTACTGATTTTTGCAATGTTACGTAGATGGAAAAAAAGCTGTCCTTGAAACAGTCTTGATATGTTCGTCAAAAGAGAGATTAGGGTCCAGAGTAACGCCGAGGTCCTTCACAGTTTTATTTGAGACGACTGTACAACCATCAAGATTAATTGTCACATTCATCAGAAGATCTCTTTGTTTCTTGGGACCTAAAACAAGCATCTCTGTTTTGTCCGAGTTTAAAAGTAGAACGTTTGCAGCCATCCACTTCCTTATGTCTGAAACACAGGCTTCTAACGAGGGCAATTTTGGCAATTTCATTTCATTGAAATGTACAGCTTTGTGTCATCCGCATAGCAGTGAAAGTTAACATGTTTTGTTTTCGAATGACATCCCCAAGAGGTAAAATATATAGTGAAAACAATAGTGTTCCTAAAACGGAACCTTGAGGAACACCGAAATTTACAGTTGATTTGTCTGAGGACAAACCATTCACAGAGACAAACTGATATCTTTCTGACAGATAAGATCTAAACCAGGCCAGAACTTGTCCGTGTAGACCAATTTAGGTTTCCAATATCTCCAAAAGAATGTGATGATCGATGGTATCAAAAGCAGCACTAAGGTCTAGGAGCACGAGGACAGATGCAGAGCCTCGGTCTGACGCCATTAAAAGGTAATTTACCACCTTCACAAGTGAAGTCTCAGTGCTATGATGGGGTCTAAAACCAGACGGAAGCATTTCGTATACATTGTTTATCTTCAGGAAGGCAGTGAGTTGCTGCACAACAGCCTTTTCTAAACATTTTGAGAGGAATGGAAGATTCGATTTAGGCCTATAGCTTTTTATATTTTCTGGGTCAAAGTTTGGCTTTTTCAAGAGAGGCTTTATTACTGCCACTTTTAGTGAGGTACACATCCGGTGGATAGAGACCCGTTTATTATGTTCAACATAAGAGGGCCAAGCACATGAAGCAGCTCTTTCAGTAGTTTCGTTGGAATAGGGTCCAGTATGCAGCTTGAAGGTTTAGAGGCCATGATTATTTTCATCATTGTATCAAGAGATGTAGTACTAAAACTCTTGAGTGTCTCACTTGATCCTAGGTCCTGGCAGAGTTGTACAGACTCAGGACAACTGAGCTTTGGGGGAATACGCAGATTTAAAGAGGAGTTAATAATTTGCTTTCTAATGATCATGATCTTTTCCTCAATGAAGTTAATGAATTTATTACTGCTGAAGTGAAAGCCATCCTCACTTGGGGAATGCTGCTTTTTAGTTAGCTTTGTGACTGTATCAAAAATACATTTTGGATTGTTCTTATTTTCCTCAATTAAGTTGGAAAAATAGGATGATCGAGCAGCAGTGAGGGCTCTTCAGTACTGCACGGTACTGTCTTTCCAAGCTAGTCGGAAGACTTCCTGTTTGGTGTGGCGCCATTTCCTTTCCAATTTTCTGGAAGCTTGCTGCAGAGCTCGGGTATTTTCTGTATACCAGGGAGCTAGTTTCTTATGACAAATGTTTTTAGTTTTTAGGGGTGCAACTGCATCTAGGGTATTGCGCAAGGTTAAATTGAGTTCCTCAGTTAGGTGGTTAACTGATTTTTGTCCTCAGACGTCCTTGGGTAGGCAGAGGGAGTCTGGAAGGGCATCAAGGAATCTTTGTGTTGTCTGAGAATTTATAGCACGACTTTTGATGCTCCTTGGTTGGGGTCTGAGCAGATTATTTGTTGCGATTGCAAACGTAATAAAATGGTGGTCCGGTGGTCCAGGATTATGAGGAAAAACATTAAGATCCACAACATTTATTCCATGGGACAAAACTAGGTCCAGAGTATGACTGTGACAGTGAGTAGGTCCAGAGACATGTTGGACAAAACCCACTGAGTCGATGATGGCTCCGAAAGTCTTTTGGAGTGGGTCTGTGGACTTTTCCATGTGAATATTAAAATCACCAAAAATTAGAATATTATCTGCTATGACTACAAAAGGTCCGATAGGAATTCAGGGAACTCAGTGAGGATCCCTGTATATGGCCCAGGAGGCCTGTAAACAGTAGCTATAATTAGGGATTAGGGATTTCATCCTCAGCTAGTTTTTATTTCCTCATCCAGTCGATCCCTCAAACCACTCTCTTTCTCACACACACCCACACTCTCTCGTCAGTTTCATTAGTATTCAGTCGATATGTCGCTGTCGTTAAAGTGGTCAATTCCACCGGTCAAGCTAGAAGCCATCAGGGACGCAATCAGCTCCGTAATCATCTGAATTATTCCACATTATCCTGCTATTTATATTTCATATGAAACCCGACTGGATGGCTCATTACTGAAGGCCTGTATTTATGTCTGAATGTTATGGGAGAAATATGAGCCAGCATTGCAATCAGAGGACGAGGTCTTCTATTCGTCTGGCATAGAGAATGTGCAGCTGTTATGCAGGCTTTTGAGCAGGCTTAGTTAAAGAGAAATGGGTGTTGTGTTACAATGTTGAAGTTTGTGTCAAATACACTTATAGCCAACACTTTCAATGGTCCACTCTTTCTCTCTTTCATTAAATGGATGCATCTCTCTCTCTCTCTCTCTCATCTGTTAATCTTTCTCTCTGCTTTCTTCCCAAAATGGTACTCTTTGATGGCCTGTCTAGGAGCAAGTGTGTGTGTCTGCTTATATGAGAATTTGTGTGTGTGTGTGTTAGTGAGTCTGTGTGGGTTCCCCTTAGGGGTGCGGTGGTCGCACACTCAGCTCATGTTTTCTCCACTCTGTTCTCCACTGACTGCAGAGATCCGAGCCCACAGAGTTGCATTAAATATACATCCCACGGCTATCTGCAGAACACACACACACACACACATATACTGTAGAGAATGAGAATTGAAGAACTGAGGCTCTCACACAACAACAAACTGCTTGCTTTATGTGTTTTCAGCAACATCACCGTTAAAAGACATCCCTCATTACGCCACACACACTAAGGTTACACAGTCACACACTACAACGCTGTATACGCTTACACAGTAGGCTAAACATAGTCACTCACTACTACTGATACTAGTCTTGGAAATCCCAGACCTAGGGTAGCAACTACATTGGAGCATTGTGGGAGGCAATCTGTCTGTCTCGACTAGAGAGACTGCTACTGTGCTAGCCAACTCACCACACAGTGGATAGGATTTTCCAACTGAGATTTTCCCTAAAAAGAAACTGGAACACAAGCGGCATGAATCCATAGAGAATGATAGAGGCCTCTAGTGGTCAAAAGGCTGTATTAGCATGGGCAGTGCCACTGAGGGCTTCCACCACTGTAATGTCATCAACTGGGTGGGACGTCCAACTTCATTGGCTGATCTCTCCTGGTGACCTAGTTGGAGACATGTCCAACCAGGTCATCAGGAAGGATCAACCAATTGTGAAGGAGTAATGTTCCTCTTCAAAATTGAGATTGCCTCGATTCCAACGCTGTCACTGACACTTTAATGAAACAGATACAAAGATGAGTCCTCTATCTATCTCTATGCATGAATCCAACAACAAATGTGTCTGAACCCCAAATCATTGTCCCTCGGCCCTCCATTTGCGTGTTCACGCATGCCTCCGCCAAGTTTCTCAAAACTGAGGGAGTGAAAATGATCGAAGGTGTTAGCCCCTCCGGTAGGCACTTCAACTGAGCCTGCAACGCTGCTGGCTTCATAATGAAGTGGAATCCCATAAGGCACGGTCTTCTTCTTCTTCAGCTGTGTTTAACAGCAGTTGGCATCCAATATTAACGTTGCATTACCGTCATCAACTGGACTGGAGTATAAATCCATTATGCTTTGTGATACAAAAATGGATAAAGAGAGAAAAAAATGACCCTGCCAACTAACTTATTAACCCCCCCATTTCATTTGTAGGCCCATCAGAGGTCAAATAGCGGGTGCTTATATTTGTCCTGTTTTACACGTACAAGTGTGTGAGACATCCTCGGAGAGTGGGGTCACGGCCAGGGATCAGCCAATATTGACGGCGTGCTGGCAAAAGTCTACCACTCACCGGGAGCCTCTTAGGATCCCTCACCCGTGACCCATTTCCTCTACCTTCTTCACCGCCTCAGCACGCTTACACCTTCTGTACAACTCTGACCCTGGCAACCTCCTCCTGCTTCTCTCGCACCGGACACTTCTGATCCCCAGCAACACGGGCACCCCCACAGTTAACACATACAACTTGTTTCACTGATACTACACATTTCCTTGTCCCATGCCCTCCTGCACACTTCTCACATATTGGATTCTCCCTCCTACACACTGCTGCAACATGACGATAAACTTGGCACCTGAAACACCGTAGTGGATTCGGCACTCAAGCTCTGATGGGATAACTGATATATCCTAACATGACTTTGTTGGGCAACGACTTACCATCAAAACTCAACAGGACAGACAGTGACTTTTCTGTTTCACCACGTTCGCCACCAGGTCTGCGTCGCACCAAACGGTGACCGTCAAAGACACTGGGAATCTTCAACTTCAGTTGATCCACCTCCACCCTTACCGCTACCCCAGTAATCATTCCTTTCAATGGCACCCTGTTCTTGAGAGCAAAGAAAGTAACAGGTCTTGTCCCCATTCACATGGCGCCTCTCCGTGGAAGAAACACAAAAAAATCCACTTCGGGTTACCTTCGCCGATTCAACAGTAGCCAACTCCCTTTCCCCCCCCCTCAATCTGAATCCAGACATGGGTCAGTCAAAAGGAAGGGTCCACTTGATCCAAAAACCCCACTCCTACTGGACCAGATGAATGACCATTGGTGCAAGGCTCGGGCTCCAAGCTCAACACCACACCTGCCACCTCAGGTAATTCATCGTCATTGTCTTCCATATCACCCCCAGCACTCGGTCTGGAGTACAGCTCATTCTGTTTGCACTTGACACTGATCTTCATCGACATTACCGGTCTCCCTCACCGTTGCTAGCTTCATTGGATTCAAACACATCATGTTTTCTTCACTCTCCTTATCCCCTTCTTTTTTCGGCGGGGTTACTCTCCTCATCATCATCCTCAAGCTATTTACAGGTCCATGAGATGAAGGATCGCGCAGGGCAGCAGGATCACTAGAAGTCTTCTTCCTAACTTCAACTCTAGTTTATCAACAGCAGTTCATCCAGTACTCCCCTCACTCTTCCCCCCTCCATTGCTGGCATCATCTTCATCATACTCGTTCAGACTTTACATCGCTATCACTCGGATGCCTTGTTTTTTTAAATATGTTTTTTTACTTTCCATTGCCGTTTTCGAGAACATGCTCTCCACTCCATGCAGTCTTAGCCCGAGACCGCTCCACTGGGCACCCGATGAGCAATTTTACACAAAAGAATGGAGAGGGTGCCTTCAAGCAAGAGTGTTCCTTAGTTTATGTGCTCTCTGGAAGTCACGGTAGAAGCTCGACAGGTGGATTGGGATTCGAACAGTGCCTCTGTTCTAGGGTGCGTCCCCCCGGTTAACGGGCCAATTAGCTTTGGCGCTTAATGCTTTATTCGCGCCACCTGTCTTCTCGTCATCTTTATAATCGACAGTTTCCGAAGATGCATTTCTCTCGTTCTCTATCTGTCCAGGCACCAGTCTGACGTGCAGCGCCTTCGGTAAGCATGTTCATGCGACGTTATGATTGAGGCTTTGATTGCGAAATTATTAGATGGCTGAACTCCGCTCAACGGTGAAGGACGTTTCTGATAACCACCAGAGACGTCGTTAGGTCCGCTAAATAAATATAGGCTTTGACAAACTTCTGCACATTTAATGTGTTAGTTCTCCGTGTGCTTGACTCACGAGTGTTTTGTTTTTCCCAGGTAAAGTTTTCCAAGTTTGTAAAAATGCACAAACAGGAAAAACCACTGTCGATGTTATGGGGTAGGTATTTAGCTAGAAATTGTGTTTCTAGTGTGCCCATTAAATGTAGTTGTTGGACGGAATCGGTTAGGCTTTTTAAAAATTCTGTTTTTGTAGGTTGTGAACTCAGTGAGTCAAAGATGGAGGAAACGTTCAAAACGGATGACACAAACTATCAACATCAACTCGCCCTGAGAACCGTAAGTCATTACTCGGAGCATTACATTTTACAATCCAAGTGTTGTACAAACACATGAACTGACTTTAGGTTTCAGGTCGTGTGTAGCAGCCCTGCTGAGCATGTTTGAAATGCACTTGATATGTAACTACGGGCAGCACGACTGCGATCAATGCAACCTGGAACGTACTTTTAAAATCAATAGTGGCACATTTGCAAATGACTCACTTGTCCCTGGCAGATGTGTCTGGGTGCAGGTGCCAAAGGAGAGTTCAACATTGTGGAGTTGCTTACTGGAGAACCGGATAACGGTAAAGGTGTAACTGTGGCGACCCTGCATGCCAGCGGCATGCCCATGGTAAAATGTAGTCCCACTTTTTAATTTGTAGGCTTAAATCTATTGCATCAAAAAATTGATCAACCTGGATTTCTATTGTGAAATTGAACTACTTCTTAATGACCTAGACTACAAAGTGAAATTATAATCTGATAATGGGAGTAATCACCAGGGGTACAGGCCTATCCTAGCTGGGATGCTAGGCTCTGAGTTTGAATGAGAACACTGCTATCGTCTTTATTCATATCTCCAGGTCAATCTCTCTGGGCTTGAACTCCACCCTCCTGTCACCTTCAGGCTGAAGAGTGGTGCTGGCCCTGTGTACATCTGTGGGGAACACATTGCCTGTGAGTAAGGGGACCAGGGATGCCCTAGAGGGGTTTGATGGGTGTGAAAATGAAGGGCTTAATGACTCGTGGTTTAGCCAAGGGGGTGACTCTAGAGGCGGCTTGGACATCCATCAACTACAGGGCTTTCAGACTGGCAGCTGTCATCGGTGTAACCTGTTTCTTTCCAGTGGAGGATGACTTCTCAGGCGTCGAGAGTGGTGATGAGGAGATGGAGGATGAGGAGGAGGACATTGAGGAGTCTCCTGTGAAGACGAAGAAAGCACTAGCCAGGAGTGGAAACGCTGCAGGCAAGGTATCAAATTCTAGTTTTTTTTTTTGTTTTTTGTAATGATTAGGTTACCATTTTCACTTGGCACGGCAAGACACGTACTTATAGCATGTGTTCTTACTCAAACTTGGCTTGACAACGAGATGGTATGCACAAACTGATCTGGGATCAGGCTAATGTTGTTCCCCCGTCTCCAGAAAAAGAAGCCAGAGGCGGCAGATGAGTAAGTCGTCTTAATCAATGCTCTCTGACGCATTTATGAAACCATTTCCTGGAAGTGCTTTGCAGAAATGTAATTGTATCTGGTTGCCAAAGGCATAATTGATACTCTCTCCTTCCAGACCTGTGTCGGACGACGAGACCCCTCCCCAAAAGGTTCTTTAATATTTACTCTGCCTTTAATATTTACGTTCCTGTTCAATCTGAGACTCCAGCTTTGTCCCAAATGGTACCCTGTTCCCTTCATAGTGCACGTAGTCTTTCATGTTAGAATCACAACTGGCCTGGTTATAAAATTGTGGTTCCTATGCTTTTCAGGGGAAGGGGAGAGGAAAAGGCCGGGGAAAGTAATCTCAGGTAAGTGGCTACCTGGTGACTGCCTCAGGGTGTAATGGTGATCTCTGAGTGGGCCTCTGTATCTGTAGAGCTGGTGTTGAAAGTACCGTGGACTGGATTCCATTCCTAAGACCACCCGTATGTCAAATGTTTGCACCCGTGACTGTCACTTTGGCTAAAGTGTCTGCTAAATGGCATGTATAAAATCCACTACTATACTGGACAAAATATAAACGCAACAAAGTGTTGGTCTCAGGTTGTGAGCGGAAATAAAAGAACCCAGAAATTTCCCATAGGTACAAAGCTGCCCTTTTTTTTTTACATTTACGTCATTTAGCAGACGCTCTTATCAGAGCGTCTGCTAAATGACTTAAATGTAAATTTTTTACGGCCCTTTTAGTGAGCGTTTATCCTTTGCCAAGATCCATCCACTTGACAGGTGTGGTACATCAAGAAGCTGATTGAACAGCATGATCATTACACAGGTGCACCTTGTGTTGGGGACAATGACAAGGTAACTAAAATGTGCAGCTCTGTCACATGACACAATGCCACAGATGCCTCAAGTTGAGGGAATGTGCAATTGGTGTGCTACTGCAAGAATGTCACCAGAGATGTTGCCAGAATTAACTTCTCTACCTGAAGTCACTTAATCCCATTTTGGAGAATTTCAGTATGCCAAAATGGCCTCACTGCAGACCATGTTTAACCACACCAGCCTAGGACCTCCACATCCAGGTTCAACACCTGCAGGATTGTCTGAGACCAGACAGCTGATGAAACTGTCTGGAATAAGGCCTTTTGTGCGGGACATATCCTAATTGGCTGGGCCTATGCCTCAGCCCCACCCATGGCTGCGCCCCCTACCCAGTCATGTGAAATCCATAAATTAGGTCTAATTTATTTAAATTGATTTCCCTATATGAAGTAACTCAAACAATTTCACTGTTTGTTTAGTATATATTACCTTTTCATTAGTCTAAACTCCCAAACATTTTGACCGTAAAGATTGGACTTTTAAAGAAGCAAAATGTCACTCCACACAAGACGCGTGACAGTGGCTGTGTTCTGGAGCAGCTCAACTGTATGATGGGTATTTTGTTAAACCATTTCTTTGGTCTGTTTCAGGTGCTGCTGCTCATCCAAATGTCCTGTCAATCAATTTAGGTGTCTCTCTACCTGTTCAGTAGGTGTATTAAACTAAGTCTGTTTGTTCTGTGCTTTGTAAGTAAATCATTTGGAATAAATGGTTGTGTCCTTTTATAGTTTCATACATGTTGATTACTACCACTCTAACTGGTTTATCACCCGTAATCTACCAACCATGTTCTTCTAATGGCAAATCATGTTGCTCTTCAGGTGGGAAACTTTGTTCTAGACTTAATTCTGAGTTTGACTTAACCGGGGAGGATTTATCTTGAAATTGGAGAGCTCAGTTTTGAATGCGGCAGAACACCCTGTCCCAAATTAATCCCACCTCTAGGGTCTACACTTCCGTTGGCTCACACCTTAATATGCTGAGTATACTTAACATTGAGTTGCACCCCCCCCCCCTTTATCCACAGACTCAACAAGGTGTTAAGTGTCCTAGAAGGATGCTGGACAATTCTTCATACAAGTGTGAAACCCGGCAGTGTTGCAGTTCTTGACAAACACCCTTAAATCGTGTCTTTCCCGTTGACCCTCAATGGCACAGCTTAAATCCTTTAACCTGTCTACTCCCCTTCAGTAATGTAAAGGTGTTAATGTTGTGTGGTTCTGGCTTGAGGTCAGGTGACCAGTTGACCGCAACCCAATTTGAGAGTTTGGACCGTAGAGTGCTCAGCATATGTGGGGAACACCTTCAAGACTGTTTGAGCATGCAAAGTGTTGCTACTTTATGATTCCATGTGTTTTGATGTCTTCTACATTGTAGAAAACAGTAAAAATAAACTGGTATCAGAACAGTTTCTCATCTAAATTTTATATTCAGTGGGCTCACAATTAACCACACAATCCATTTTTGGCTTAACTCTTCAATGTGTATTCAGACCCTTGACGTTATCCACATTGATTAAGTTGTTTCCCCTCCCACCTCAACAGCCCATCATGACAAAGCTAAACCTGTTTTTGAATTAAGTATTCAAACTGATTACTCAGTACTTTGGCAGAACCGCTACAAGCTAGGCACACCTGCATCTTCTCTGCACATCCTCAAGCTCTGTCAGAATGGATGGGGAGTATCGCTGCACAGGTCTCTCCAGAGATATTAGATTGGCCCAGCCAGAGCTCTGACTTGAAGCCAATCAAGGAGCCTGCGTCTCATTGGTTTGATTCTTCAGTCTTCCTCAGATTTTTTTTGGGGGGGAATTGGAGTTGTCTTGGCTGTGTGCTTAGGTTTGTAGTACTGTTGGAAGGTGAACCTTACACACCCCCACCCCACCCAGTCAGAGCTCCTGAGTGCGCTGGGGCAGTTTTTCATCAAGGATCGCTCTGTTCAGGTTTCCCTCGATCCTGACTAGTCTCCCAGTCCCGCCGCTAAAAAACATCCACAGCATGACACTGCCACCATGCTTCACCGTAGGGATGGTGACAAGTTTTCTCCAGTTGTGATGCTTTGTATTCCGGTCAAGTAATTCCATCAGATGAGAGAATCTTGCTTCTCATGGTTAGAGTCCTTTTGGCAAGCTCCAAGCGGGCTGTCTTGTGCCTTTAACTGGATGGCTTCCGTCTGGCCACTCTTCCATAAAGGCCTGATTGGTGGAGTGCTGCAGGGATGGTTCTCCCATCTCCACAGAGGAACTCTGAAGCTTTGTCAGAGTGACCATTGGGTTCTTGGTCACCTCCCTGACCAAGGCCCTTCTCCCCCATTTTCTCAGTTTGGCCGGGCGGCTAGCTCTAGGAAGAGTTGTTGGTTCCAATATTGTTCCATTTTAAGAATGACGGCGGCCACTTTGGTCTTGGGAACCTCCAAAGCTGCAGAAATAAGTACCTTTCCCCAGATCTGTGCCGACACAATCCTGTCTCGGAGCTCTACGGACAATTCCTTTGACCTCATGGCCTGTTTATTTTGCTCTGACTGCCAACTGTGGTACCTTATATAGACAGGTGTGTGCATTCTAATCAAGTTGTCGAAACGGCTCAAAGATGAATGGAAACGGGATGCACCTGAGCTCAATTTCAAGTCTCATAACAAAGTTGTTATAAATTTGAACAAATGTTTCTGCATTTTGTCATTATGGGGTATTGTGTCGATTGATGAGGAAAACAATTACTTGAATCCACTTCAGAATAAGGCTGTAACGAAACAAGTCAAGAGGTCTGAATACGTCCCAAATGCACTGTATATCTTCTCCGGCTGGAGTGTGACTCCTTGCAACTTGCATAGGGATTTCTGAGTGGCTTCAGTTTATCCTGCCTCATACACAGACATGCAGGCTGGGGAGAGAGAGGAATACATAATACCTTGTATGTTTCCATGCTACACCTCAGCCTCTCTACTGTCCTCTTAGTCTCTCCCAGACCCTGAGCTGGTAGAGCTGGAGTCAGAGCCCTTCCTGCTGTGTGTGGAGGGGGCAGACACTGAGTGCCCTCTGACTGAATTGGCCAGGCTGCTGGTGGACTGGGCCCGCAGAATGTCAGAGGCTGCATTGTCACAGTTACTGTCACCTAGGAGACGGTGGTTCTGGAACACCATGGGTTCCGACCCCAGGTAGCCCTCTCCACCGCCCTCGCTGACAACTCTATCCAGCAGCCTGCGTCTCATTGGTTTGGTTCTTCGGGGGGGGGGGGAGAGTTGGAGGAGCTGTCGAGTTTGGCTCGAGTCCCTGGAGGCTGCTGATGAAGCCTGGGGTTTGCTTATTTTGCCTAGACTGGCGGCTCGGGGCAGCAGTGGGGAAGGAGGTTGGAGGATGCTGTGAGGCTCCTGATGAAGGTCCTCTGGGCCCAAGGAGAGGGTTGAGGCCCCAGTAGTCTGGGAGAGAAGTAGTACTGCCATCTGCCCTCCCGTGCCACTTACGAAGACCCTCTAACAGCTCGGAGAGGGAGGAGGCCCGACCAAGACCTGACCTATCCCCATTACCAACCGCACCCCCTGGTTCTGAACCCTCATCTGGGTCCGCACAGGAGCTAGGGGAGAGGGAAGATAATCAGAAATGTAACATATAAAAGAGGATTCGTATCTATTCAGTTGCTATTGAATTTAATTATTAAAGTCCCCCCCGGGGAATGCCCAGCCAATAACGGATACCCTCGCCAACATCCTCCGTGTCCAGAGATTGAGAACCAACACTACACGCACTGATGCTGAGGAAGAGAGAAACACACACACAGTTACTGGCAGGCAGAGATCACACACTACCAAGAGAGAGAAGACACGCGACACTGCACAGCCAGTGATGCAAGACTTCTAAGTCCAGGTCAGCCACAGGACATTTCCTGTCCCTGTCTCTGTGTCCTCTCTCTCCTGCTGTGAGACCAGAGGTGGCAGACATTCACACTCAGTTAATATACAGTACCAGTATGTCACCTGTCTGCCACCAGAGAGAGGAACAGGTGGGAGCGAGAATTAAAATAGGTCAAAGAACAGAAGTTGGACAGAGCCGGCAAGATTGAGAGGGGGAACGGTAAAATGACGATAGAGAAAGGGACAGGAGGGAGAGAGCAGAACTGGCTTCTGTATTGTAACTCCCATGCATCATGGAAGACAAGAATATTAAAGCAGGTGAACTCTCATACACACACCTTAGAACAGAGACGAGCTCATTGTGACTTCTTAAACGTTTCGTGCTTGTCGCTCTTTGCTCCAGCCCTGTGGTCCTCGAACCGGTCCACCCACAGACCACAAGACAAAACCAACAGGGAGATGGTGCCAGGTGCTGCCGTAGACAGTAACAGTCAGACTACAGCTCAGACATCTAGCCATTCGCAACAAGGCTACTCCGCTCACAACCAGCATTGCAACATGCTCGGTCTGTCCACATCATCAACAGCCCTGGGATCAAGTCAGAACAGACTGGTCTAAAAACACACACACACACACACACACAGGGACCCAGGGTTCTTACAGGTCTCTCTTTCACAGCCGTCGCAACAGTTGGGGGGTCAAAGGTCAGTGGTAATATCAGTGATAACGTCACTTCCTTGTGAACACACCTGTACCCGTCCTTGAGTCCTAACAGAGTCATTCTTCCCACACACACCATTGCTTTAACCCCGCCCCCACACCATCCAACACAGCAAGATACCAGTCACTCTCATCACCAGACTCCACTTCCTCCAGGGAGGCCGGCGGATCAACGATACGGCGGATGGATGTCTCCAGATCAGCTTGTAATGTCTGTCGGACTGTACTCAGCTCCGTCACTTGCATCTCCTGAGGACACAGGGAGAGAAAGAGAGAGATGTGTCCATTGGTGAGGTGACAGACCGCCCACAAGGAACGCTAAGGATGTGTGCGAATGCGCCCGTGTCACTGGCCAACTGTAAGTTTATCCATGCTATTCAATACAGGCCAGAATGGATGAGTCTTAAAACAACGCCCAGTCGTTATCGCATCATCAGTCATATACTCTGATGTACACACACACACATCCGCGGGTCCTGGGCTTTCCTGTAGTGTGTATGTGTCTGTTGGTCAGGGTTCTCGAGGAGCATTCTTCCGTATTTATACGGAAAAAGAAAGGAGTGATTTATTTATTCATCTTCCCCTTTCCCTGCTCTCATCCTGTCATCTCGCTCTCCCTCACACACACACTAGCTCATTCACTCAAATTTACGACACACACACTAGCGCACATGACATGAAGCGCACATAGGACACACACCCTTTATCTGTGTGTGTGTGTCGGGGTGGGGGTTTAGTGGTTGTCATAGAGACACGAGAAGTGGGATGGGGTGTGTGTGTGTGTATCCTTAACCTTGAGAAGGCAATGAGGATTAATCACAGCCAGACAGTGGCACAGCTAGAGAGAGAACGCTGGGGAGCCAGAGAGTACGTGTGAGTGTGTTTGTATCTCGCTCTGAGAGCTTTGTGTGTCTGTGTGGTTGGTCATTAGGTCGTGAAAAGGCATCAGTGTTACGGACGCTCTCAGAATACATAACAGGCACATATACACACACATACATACAGCCTACACACACACACACAGACGACACAATCACTACATCTAACACCCTGCTCTTGTGCGCGCCATATATGTTTGCTGCTACTATCCTGTTCTCTCTTTGTGGTGTGTAAAGTGTGTAGTATGTACAGGTGAAGTCGGAAGTTTACATACACCTTAGCCAAATCCATTTAAACTCCGTTTTTCACAATTCCTGACATTTAGTCCTAGTAAAAATTCCCTGTCTTAGGTCAGTTAGGATCACCGCTTTATTTTAAGAATGTGAAATATCAGAATAATAGTAGAAAGTGATTTCAGCTTTTATTTCTTTCATGACATTCCCTGTGGGTCAGAAGTTTACATACACTCAATTAGTATTTGGTAGTGTTGCCTTTAAATGGTTTAACTTGGGCCAAACGTTTCAGGTAGCCTTCCACAAGCTTCCCACAATAAGTTGGGTGAATTTTTGGCCCATTCATCCTGATAGAGCTGGTGTAACTGAGTCAGGTTTGTAGGCCACCTTGCTCGCACAAGCTTTTTCAGTTCTGCCCACACATTTTCTATAGGGTTAAGTTAGGGCTTCGTGATGGCCACTACTCCAATAACTTGACTTTGTTGTCCTTAAGCCATTTTGCCACAACTTTGGAAGTACGCTTGGGGTCATTGTCCATTTGGAAGACCCATTTGCGAACAAGCTTTAACTTTCTGACTTATGTCTTGAGATGTTGCTTCAATATATTCACATCATTTCCCTTCCTCAAGATGACATCTATTTTGTGAAGTGCACCAATCCCTCCTGCAGCAAAGCACCTCCACAACATGATGCTGCCACTCCTGTGCTTCACGGTTGGGATGGTGTTCTTTGGCTTGCAAGCCTTCCGCATTTTCCTCCCAACATAACGATGGTCATTAAGGCCAGACAGTTCCATCTTTTTTTCATCAGACCAGAGGACATTTCTCCAAAAAGTACAATCTTTGTCCCCATGTGCAGCTGCAAACCGTAGTCTGGCTTTTATGGCAGTTTCAGAGCAGTGGCTTCTTCCTTGCTGAGCGGACTTTCATGTCGTTATTGGACTCGTTTTACTGTGGATATAGATACTTTTGTACCTGTTTCCTCCAGCATTTTCACAAGGTCCTTTGCTGTTGTTCTGGTATTGATTTGCACTTTTCGCACCAAAGTATGTTCATCTCTAGGAGACAACAGGTTGCCTTCCTGAGCGGTATGATGGCTGCGTGGTCCCATGGTGTTTATACTTGCGTACTATTGTTTATACAGATGAACGTGGTACCTTCAGATGTTTGGAAATTGCTCCCAAGGAAGAACCAGACTTGTGGAGGTCTACAATTTTCTTTGATTTCTTTTGATTTTCCCATGATGTCAAGCAAAGAGGCACTGAGTTTGAAGGTAGGCCCTGAAATACATCCACAGGTACACCTCCAATTGATTCAAATGATGTCAATTAGCCTATCAGAAGCCTCTAAAGCCATGACATCATTGTCTGGATTTTTTTAAGCATGATTTTTTAAGCCTTGAGACATGGATTGTGTATGTGTGCCATTCAAAGGGTGAATGGGCAAGGCAAAAGATTTAAGTGCCTTTGAACGGGCTATTGTAGTAGGTGCCAGGCACACCGGTTTGTGTCAAGAACTGCAACGCTGCTGGGTTTTTCAAGCTCAACAGTTTCCCGTGTGTATCAAGAATGGTCCACCACTCAAAGGACATCCAGCCAACTTGACAACTGTGGGAAGCATTGGAGTCAACATGGGCTAGCATCCCTGTGGAACACTTTCCACACGTTGTAGAGTCCATGCCCGGATGAATTGAGGCTGTTCTGAGGGCTAAAGGCGGGGGTGCGACTCAATATTAGGAAGGTTTTCTTAATGTTTTGTACAATCAGTGTATAGTGTGTGTGTTACCAGCTCTGCGTCTGCGGCTACTGTCCTGTTCTGTCTGAGCCAGGTCATCCATCTCTGGAGGCGTTGCCTGTTCTCTCTGAGCCAGGTCATCCATCTCTGGAGGCGTTGCCTGTTCTCTCTGAGCCAGGTCATCCATCTCGTGGAGGCGTTGCCTGTTCTCTCTGAGCCAGGTCATCCATCTCGTGGAGGCGTTGCCTGTTCTCTCTGAGCCAGGTCTTCCATCTCGTGGAGGCGTTGCCTGTTCTCTCTCTCCCTGGCCCCCGTCTCACCACTCTGTTCCAGTTCCTCTCCAAGGCACACAACACTGTCCCTCAGATGCAGCACCTACAGAGAGATTATTATTTTCATTCTTTCCAGAATTTCCGCTTTGGAAATATGTACACCATGCCAATATTGCACCATGAAATTGAGTTGAGAGAGAGAGAGAGATATTAGAGAGACAGAGGAAGAAGAAGTGTGTGAGTAAAGACATGCTATCTAGGGTTTTACGGTCCATTTTGTGTTGTCGTCTCACCTCAAACCTCTTGACCTGTCCTCTCTGGAACTTCAGCTTGTTCTCCAGGTCACACACCTTGGCCTCCTGCTTACTGACGACACTACGCCCACGGTGGCAGAGTGGGTTTTTCAGCCAGTCTCCTATCCACAATAACAGCATGTGAAGGTCACCATCTCCCCACATTACTCAGCTCTCAGTCCTTACCTCTTCCTGTACTGTGTGTCTCTGTTTATTGACCTCCTCCACTTCAGCCTGCAACTCTCTGACCTGAGAGATACCACCGGAGGACTGAGAGAGAGAAAGATCAGGTTTTTGGTCATCTTTCATTTTTAGTACATGTCGAAGTCTTTATACATGGTTTTGAGCCACTATGAGGCAGAGAGGGAACCCACCTGAGCGATGAGGACTTTGTGTTTCTTCAGGAGTTCATCAAGGTCCTCCTCTAGTCTCTTCAACAGATCTGACTTCTCATGTTGGAGCTGGACTACCTGCTCATCCACCTACACGTAGACACACACACTTTAAAACTGCTCTCTCCAAAAGATTGTTGTCCGCACACACATACAGGATCCTGTTACTGTTGGTTTCAGAAGGATTGCAAACATTTTGATGTTCACAGTTCCCGGACACGACTGATAATTATAATGTTCTAGTACCAGTAGTAGTAAGAGTCTAGTACAAGGCCTCTATCTCTCTCACCAGATGCTTGTGTTTGCAGATGTTCTCTAGTTCTGAGCATTCTCCAGTTCCATGGACAGAGTCTTCTGAAAATACTCCAGCTCTCCTCGCTTCACCCTCCCCCAACTGACAGAGAGAGGGAGTGGAAGGTATGTTTAAATTTTACCCCCCTTTTTTCATGATATCCAAATTGGTAGTTACAGTCTTGTCCCATCGCTGCAACTCCCGTACGGACTCGGGAGAGGCGAAGGTACGAGAGCCATGCGTCCTCAAACACGACCCTGTCAAGCCACACTGTTCGCTTAACCCGGAAGCCAGCCACACAAACATGTCGGAGGAAACAACGTACGTGCCTTAGACCGCTGAGCAACTCCACTCGGGAAGCCTCTATATTTTATTATTGTGAATCTAAACACACCTCGAATCTCCCTTCATAACATCAGTGTGTCTGTGTGTACCTGGCAGTGCAGGCGCTCTATGTGTTCCTTGCTGCTGGGGGCCTGGTTGTGTCCAAGGTTGTCTATGGGTAGACGGTAGTAGCTGAGCGTCCACCAGCAGAGCATGGGTTCTCTTCAGATCTCTCCTCAGTCTCTTCTCCATGTCAAAGTCCCTGTGGCCCACGTGGCAGAAGGATGAGACAGGGAGCAGGCAAGGCAGCAGGCTGTTAGTCAGCCTGCCAGCTTAGTGGAGTCTGCCACTAGCACAGTCGGTGTAGTCAGCTCAGCTGCCCCGATTAAGACCGTGTCTGTGCCTCGATCTTGTTCGGGCAAAACTAAACATTGGCGGTGTTTGCTTTAGCAATCTCACTGCAATAAAGACATCCTCTAATTCCTGACATTATTAAAAGAGATTGTGATACCTCAAAATAAGGGCTACTTAATGTTAGATCCCTCACGTCCATGGCAGTCATAGTCAATGAACTAATCACTGATCATAACCTTGATGTGATTGGCTTGACTGAAACATGGCTCAAGCCTGTTGAATTTACTGTGTTAAATGAGGCCTCTCCTCCTGGTTACACGAGTGACCATATCCCCCACACATCCTGCAAATGTGGAGGTGTTGCTAACATTTACAAAGGCAATTCAAATAAAAAATTACAAAAATGACTGCGTTTTCATCTTTTGAGCTTCTAGTCATGAAATCTATGCAGCCTGCTCAATCACTTTTTATAGCTACTGTTTACAGGCCTCCGGGGCCGTACACAGCATTCCTCATTGAATCCCTATCTGACCTTGTAGTGATGGCAGATAATGCTAACATTTTTGGTGACTTCATTATTCAGGAAAGGTCCACAAACCCACTCCAAAAGGCGTTCGGAGCCATCATCGCCTCAGTGGGTTTGGTCCAACATGTCTTCGGACCTACGCATTGCCACAGTCATACCCTGGATCTGGTTTTGTCCCGTGGAATAAATATTGTGGATCTCAATGTTTTTCCTCATAATCCTGGACTATCGGACCAACATCTTATTACGTTAGCAAATAATCTGCTCAGACGCAACCAAGGATTATAAAAAGCCGTGCTATAAATGATTGGACAACCCGAAGATTCCTAGATTCCCTTCCAGACTCCACCCAAGGATGTCGGAGAACAAACATCAGTTAACCACCTAAACAAGGATCTAATGTAACCTTGTGTAATACCCTAGATGCAGTCACACCTCTCACAAGAAATGAGCTCTCTGGTAAACAGAAAATATCAGAGCCCTGAAGCAAGCTTCTACAAAATTGGAACGGAAATGGCACTCCACCAAACTGGAAGTTTTCCAACGAGCTTGGAATGACAGTACCGTGCAGTATCGAAGAGCGCTCACTGCTGCTCGGTCAGCCTACTTTTCCATCCTAATTGAGAATAAAAACAATCCAACATGTATTTTTGATACTGTTGCAAATCTAACTGAAAAGCAACACTCCTCAAAAGAGGATGGCCTTCAATTCAGCAGTGATGAATTCGTGAACTTTCTTCAACAAAAATATCATGATCATTAGAATGCAAATTACAGACTCCTTTTTGAATCTATGTATTTCTCCAAAATTCAGTTGTCCTGAGTCTGCACAGAACTGTCAGGACTTAGGATCAATGGAGACACTCAAGTTTAAAAAAAAATCCTGTATCTCTTTAAACATTCACAAAATTAGTGATATCCTCTAAACCTTCAATCTGTCTACTGGACCCTATTCCAACTGAACTACTGAAAGCGCTACTTCCTGTGCTTGGCCCTCCTATGTTGAACATAATAAATGGCTTCCTATCCTCCGGATGTGAACCAAACTCACTAAAAGTGTCAGCAATAAAGCCTCTCCTGAAAAAGCCAAACCTCGACCTGGAACATTTTTACAACTAATCGGTCTATATCGTCTCTCCCATTCCTCTTAGCATTTTTTGAAAAAGCTGCCTTCCTGAAGACAAAATGTATATGAAACACTACAGTCTGGTTTTAGATCCATCATAGCACCGAGACCGCACTCTAAAAGGTCATTTACCACCTTTACATGGCATTAGACCAAGCATCTGCATCGGTCCTCGTTCTCCTAGACCTTAGCGCCACTTTTGACGCCATCGATCACCACATTCTTTTGGAGAGATTGGAAACCCTAATTAGTCAACACGGACTAGTTCTGGCCTGGTTTGGATCTTATCTTTTGGGAACGATATCTGTTCGTCTCTGTGAATGGTTTGTCCTCTGAGAAATCAATTGTACGTTTTGGTGTTCCTCAATAACCACTATTGATTTCACCATATATTCTACCTCTTGGTGATGTCATTCGGGAAACACAATGTCAACTTTCACTGCTATGCGGACGACACACAGCTGTACATTTTAAAGAAACATGGTGATGCCCCACAATTGCCTCCACTGGAAGCCTGTGTTTCAGACATGTGGAAGTGGATGGCGGCAAATGTTTTACTTTTAAACTTGGACAAAACAGAGACGCTAGTTCTAGGTCCCAAGAAACAAAGAGATCTGCTGTTTGATCTGACAATTAATCTTGATGGTTGTACAGTCGTCTCAAATAAAACGGAAGGACCTCGGCGTTACTCTGGACCCTGGTCTCTCTTTTGACGAACATACAGTATCAAGAATATTTCAACAGCATCATTTTTCCATCTTCGTAGCATTGCAGAAAATCTGAAGCTTTTTGTCCAAAAAATTATGCAGAAAAGCTAATCCATGCTTTTTTATCTTCTAGATTACACTACTGCAGTGCTCTACTCTCCGGCTACCCGGATAAAGCACTAAATAAACTTCAGTTATCGCCAAATACGGCTGCTAGAATTTTAAAAATCATATTACTCCATTGCTACACAGGCTTCCTTTTAAGGCAAGGGCTGATTTTCAAGGTTTTCCTGCTAACCTACAAAGCGTTACATAGGCTTGCTCCTACCCATCTCTCCGATTTGGTCCTGCCGGCCGTACACACCTACACATACGCTCACAAGACGCAGGCCTCCTTATCATCCTGAGAATTTCTAAGCAAACAGCTTGAGGCAGGGCTTTCTCCTATAGCGCAACGGTTTTATGGAATGGTCTACCTACCCATGCGAGAGACAAAGACTCATCTCTTTCAGTAGGTCCTATGATTGAGTGTAATCTGGCCCAGGGTTGAGAAGGTTAACGGCATGGCAACGTTTTATGGAATGGTCTACCTACCCATGCGAGAGACGAAGACTCAGTCTCCTGAAGACTCTCTTTCAGTAGGTCCTATGATTGAGTGTAATCTGGCCCAGGGTTGAGAAGGTTAACGGCATGGCAACGTTTTATGGAATGGTCTACCTACCCATGCGAGAGACGAAGACTCAGTCTCCTGAAGACTCATCTCTTTCAGTAGGTCCTATGATTGAGTGTAATCTGGCCCAGGGTTGCGAAGGTTAACGGCATGGCACTGGAGTGACGAACTGCCCTTGCTGTCTCTGCCTGGCTCCCCTCTCTCCACTGATATTCTCTGCCTCTGACCCTATTATGGGGCCTGAGTCACTGGCTTACTAGTGCGCTCCCATGTCGTCCCTCGGAGGGGTGTGTCACGTCGTGCCAGGCTTTTTTCACTATATACCCTGTCTCAGCCTCCAGTATCTTCGCTGCAATAGTCTAAGTCTCCTGTCTTGTGTGAACATAAGTATGCTCCCTCTAATTCTCCCCTCTCTCATACTCCCTCACACCCTCTCTCTCTCTTGTCAATATCAAGGAGTGGAGGAACTCTGGGGCAATGAGTTAACGTCAGTTGGTGACGTTTGTAATTCAATTTGTTGCTGTGAGGGAGTTAGCGGGGCTGATGCATTGTACACGGGGAGGCATAAACAGACTCTACATCTTCCTGTAGTGACAGAGTGAGGTGGTGTTGAGGCGGCTCGGGGCTGCCTGCTATATTGGGTGTCTTTGTATTGCCTGTTGGTAGAAGTGACATGCTGAATTCATCACCTAGAGAGCGTTACACAAGAAAAATCTATACTTCCCCAACGCCTGGACTGGAAAGCACACAGACACACGCTAACACACACGCTCTCTCACACACACACACACACACACACACACACACACACACACACACACACACACACACACACACACACACACATTAATAGAAAGACCAGCATGATTCAACAGCGCCAATGAGATTGAGTTTGAGCAGCAGTGAGTTTGCGTATAAGGGTGTATGTGTGTGTGTATCAGCAGTCTGACCAACAGTCTATCAATATGTAAATTCAGGAGTGCGCAGTTACTTTATCAGTGATAGCAGGTCTGTCAACGCAGCATGCGGTGCTGTGTACCCCGTGGTGTTTGATGAGGCCCCTGTCTATACTGAGAACTATTACTGTGTGTGTGTGTGTGCCTGCATAGCTATATATATGGTGTGTGTACCTGGTCACAGAGTGTAGATATCAGTCCTTCCTGGTCGTGTTTCTCGTGGACTCCTGTTCCAACTGCATCTCCAGCTGACGCTGCGACAAGGCAATGGAAAGAACCAGATTACAACTACGGCAAATGAGCAAAGGAACCAGGTGTTTTAGAGGACATAGTCTAACCATGTTCAAGAGTCAAACAAAAGGGAACCGTGCACTTTATATATTAAACACAAAAACTACGGTTTAAGGGAGGAGTAGGGCATTGATCGGAAGCAGGAAAAGAAAGAAACCGTATAAGCCGATGCTCTACCAAGGTTTTCCAGCACACGGCTTTGACCTACTACAGCAGCTATGTTGGTCTATTGTCATTCCAAGCACGTGTAGGCAGGTTGCTCAGGATTCAAACCTTCTCAAACAGCTGACACTCAGTAACTGTTTTGACCCTACGAGGTGGTCTGTGGTCAGTAGCGGTGACCTACCCGTCTCTCAGAGGACTTGTGTACATCCTCTAACTCCTCTTCTTTATCCTCCAGCTCTTTGTGATGGATCTGTTTCCTTCTCTCCATCTCCATCTCTAAATGCAGGTGCACCTGGAGGTGGAGAGGTGGAGAAAGAGAGCAGACAGTTGAGGTCAGACATCTAGCAAATTAGTTTGTCTGGGTGAGAGTGTGCTATATGTTCGTGAGTGTGTGTGTGTGTGCGCGCATGCATACCTGCTGCAGCTGTTGTTGTATCTTGGCAGTGAGCTTGGTGAGCTCCTCTCCTCTCTCATTGGTCTGGGTCTCCAGGAGGCAGAGCTGCTTCTTCAGGTCCGTCAGCGAATCAGAGGCCAGGTGAAAGGGCACGCTGAGGTCACGGATCTGGTCACACAGCTCCTCCTTCTGCTGTTGCACACGTACCACCTCCGCCTGGCTCTAATACACATACAGAAGTTAATAAGGCGGTGCCTAAAGGGCAAAAGAAGTGGAGGTGGTTTGGCCCAACTAAAAGAAAAACTAAAATAAGAAAAACTTTTGAAAAACTAAAACTATACTAAAACTAGTATCTTCGTCTGCAAAATAAAATAAAAACCATCATAAATTATGTTAAGTTTTATGAAATAAGATAAAGAATACTTTGGGCAAACATCTATTGGGGTTTTCAAACTTGTTTTGCAATGGGGTTTTCAAGCTTCTGACTCTGGCAGGTAAATACTGCCAGTAGATGGCAATGTTTCAAATATGCCTTGCATGTGCATCACTATTACAAGCTAATACCAAGGAGGACAAGGCGGAGCAAGAGGATTACCTCTGCCCAAAATCTGTCCCCGCGAGATAAGCAGACCTTTTTGCATGGAGGTCTATGAGAAAGGGCCAAATTACGTGAGGCTTAGTTGACCAAACAGAGTAATGTTTGTTACAAATGTACCCCGATAAGTTGGCTAGAATGGTCCCACCTGATCTTGTCTCCTCCCGCCTGCCTTCCATCTTTGAGGACATGTATTTCATTGCTAGAGGGGTTAATTGAACATCTTGTCAATATAATAGATCATATTTGCTATCACTAGCTAACAATAGGGAAGAAGGGGGCAATAAAGCAGACCAGAGTGGCCCCGCCCCAAACAGAAAAATTGGCTAGTGAGATGTTTTATTCTGGGGTGGGGGCAATAATCTGACAACGGTTGCGTTCCCCTGCTCAGACGTTGCATGCGTCAGTCAATGGTTGCTTGCCATCGACAGCATCATGGACTGACAGATTGCAATAACATGTGTGGTTAGCTGATATTTAAAATACCTGTCCAGGCGTCAGCAGCGTCTAAACTTTGGAATGCGGCCTAAGATTGATTTATAATTGAAACATAACCAAACCTGTGACCATCACCTTATTGCTGCCCCCCCAGTGGCATGAAGTGCCAAGAAAACACAAACTATACGCCAACACACAAATGGCTTCTAACCTCCCGCGCATAGGCTTCTTTCTAATCCCTAACACTAAAACTGGAACTAAATAATATAAAAACAAAATACAAATGTTTTTATCAAACTGAAACTAAATAAAAATGCGTACTAAGAACACGAAGGTAACCTGCCTAAATAACTACCGACCCATGAAGTGCTTTGAAAGGCGGGTCATAGCTCACATCAAAACCATCATCCCAGAAACCCCAGACCCACTTTGCATACCGCCCTAACAGATCCACAGAAGACGCCATCTCTATTACACTCCACACTGGCCTTTCCCACCTGGACAAAAGGAACACCTATGTCAGAATGCTGTTCATTGACTACAGCTCAGCGTTCAGCACCATAGTGGCCTCAAAGCTCATCACTAAGCTAAGGACCCTGGGACTGAACACCTCCCTCTGCAACTGTATCCTGGACTTCCTGATGGGCCGCCCCCTGGTGGTGAGGGTAGGTAACAACACATCCGCCATGCTGATTTTCAACACGGGTGCCCGTCAGGGGTGCGTGCTCAATCCCCTCCTGTACTCCCTGTTCACTCATGACTGCATGGCCAGGCACGACTCCAACACCATCATTAAGTTTGCCGATGACACAACATTGGTAGGCCTGATCACCGACAATGACGAGACAGCCTATAGGGAGGAGGTCAGATACTTGGTCATGTGGGGCCAAGACAACAACCTCTACCTCCCTGATAGTGGACTACAGGAAAAGGAGGACTGAGCACACCCCCATTCTCATCGATGGGGCTGAAGTGAAGCAGGTTGCGAGCTCCAAGTTCCTTGTTGTCCACATTACCAACAAACTAACACGATCCATGAAGAGGGCACGACAAAACCTATTGCCCCTCAGGAGACTGAAACGATTTGGCATGGATCCTCAGATCCTCAAAAGGTTGTACAGCTGCACCTTCGAGAGCATCCTGATTGGTTGCATCACTGCCTCGTATGGCAACTGCTCGGACTCCGACCGCAAGGCACTACAGAGGGTAGTGCGTACAGCCCAGTATGTCACTGGGGCCAAGCTTCCTGCCATTTAGGACCTCTATACCAGGCGGTGTCAGAGGAAGGCCTTAAAAATTGCCAAAGACTCCAGCCACCCTAGTCATAGACTGTTCTCTCCGCTACCACACAGCAAGCGGTACCGGAGCGCCAAGTCTAGGTCCAAGAGGCTTCTAAACAGCTTCTACCCCCAAGCCATAAGACTCCTGAACATCTAGTCAAATGGCTACCCAGACTATTTACATTGCCACCCCACCCCCCCCTCCTTACACCACTGCTACTCTCTGTTGTCATCTATGCATAGTCACTTTAATAACTCTACCTACATGTACATATTACCTCAACTAACCGGTGCCCCCGCAGATTGATTCTGTGTCAGTGACCCCCTGTATATAGTCTCGCTATTGTTATTTTACTGCTGCTCTTTAATTACTTGTAGCTTTTGTCTCTTATTCTTATCCATATATTTTTTAAACTGCATTGTTGGTTAGTGGCTCGTAAGTCAGCATTTCACTGTCAGGTCTACTACACCTGTTGTATTCGGCGCATGTGACTAACAAAATTTGATTTGAAATCAAATCTGAAACAAAACTGAATTTCAAATGAAAACAAATATAAAATTACATAACTATAATAACCTTGCTACAAACACGCCACAATGCGACTCTTGCGTTGCCTTTTCTGTGTCAACTCGCATTCTGGCATTTATTCTGCACTCCTCACCGATGCATCATGAAGTATAACCCAGATCAGCAGCTAACATCCAGTCCAGTCAAATCTTCCGTTCAGTGTGTGCGAGTTTGAGCTATCGTTCAATCAGAATGAAAGGCAGTTAACCTATAGTAGTTCCTCAGCTTGTCCCCGTCCGGGAACTCTCTGCTCTGAACTCTGTTTCTCCTCCTCCATCTGTTTCTCCAGCGCCCCCCTGGTGACCTTACACTGGTCCAGATGAGCCTGAGAGAGGGAGGGAGAGAGAGTGAGAACCTCACAGTGTATAATCTGTCGTGGACAGGCTATGGAAATGACGTGAGATTTTACTTCTGGGTGAACCCGAGGTCACACTGCATTATGTGACACAATTGTAATTGTGCTGTGGCCCTTTTGAGTTATACAGAGATAGATACATGTGTTGTAATCCTATCTGCATTTCCTTGTTGTCCCTGGTGAGTCGTAGTCTCTCTCCTCTCTCCGTGTCCATCGCCTGACTGACAGCGTCACCGCGGAAACGCTCGCCACTTAGTTCCGACGACACCGCCGTCACCTACGGGACGAACACGCGCGTCTTTACTTGCAACCAGAATGTTACCCACCGTCCTCAAACTTGACACGTTACGGTCGTCGTTTACACTATACTGTCCCCCTAAACTTGACACAATGTATTGTCCCCCTAAACTTGACACAAGGTACTATCCCTCTAAACTTTACACAATGCACTATCCCTCTAAACTTGACACAAGGTACTGTCCCCCTAAACTTGACACAAGGTACTGTCCCCCTAAACTTGACACAAGGTACTGTCCCCCTAAACTTGACACAAGGTACTGTCCCCCTAAACTTGACACAATGTACTGTCCCCCTAAACTTGACACAATGCACTGTCCCCCTAAACTTTACACAATGCACTATCCCTCTAATTTTACACAATGCACCATCCCTCTAACTTTACACAATGCACTATCCCTCTAATTTTACACAATGCACCATCCCTCTAACTTTACACAATGCACTATCCCTCTAATTTTACACAATGCACCATCCCTCTAACTTTACACCATCCCTCTAACTTTACACTTTCCCACCTTGGTCTCCGGGATGTCAGTGGTCTGTCTCAGCTCGTTCCTCTCCGTCTCAGAGCCATGATCTCATCCTGGGGAATCAAAGTATTTTTACCACATCTCCTATCGCCAAATCTGCAATGTTAAAGCAAAGCTCTTGTAACTGTCTTTGGGTCGATTCAAAAGGCTTTGGACTCCGGATCAAGTAGTTCCCTTGGTTCTAAATCATTAATCAATTAATACCTATTTAGCCCCGAATCACTGAGTAGTCTCTGAATGAACTAATACCTCTTTAGCTCTGAATCACTGAGTAGTCTGTGAATCGATTCCTACCTCCTTGGCTCTGAGTCTCTGATCGTCCATGTTAACATCCAGTAGGGGGCGTACTCTACACAGCAGTTTCCACCAGATCCACACATCTCAGAGTACGGATGTTACTCTGGAAACACCTCACAGCCATCTGCTGCACCTGTATGGGGACAGACAGAGACACCGGCATCCTACCTACTGTACCTAACCACAATTATAGGAAGACACATTATCGGGTGACACCGTCATGCCAGAGTCACTGAATGTGTGTGTGTTACACCAGCGCCTACCTAACCTAACACATTACATGTTTCACCTGGGTTAGCAGTCAGGGGTTAGAGGTCATAGGTCAGACGCCTTCATTTTGCAGCATTGTTGTCTAGCCAGGTGTCCCATACAGGCAGCATGTACCTGAACCAGCCAATCACTGACCAGCTTGTCTCTCTGCTGCTCCCAAGTACTTTAACACACCTCGTTTCATGAACACCTGGGGAGAGGAGAGAGAGAAAGAATGGGGAGAGACAAGGAGAGTAGGTAGCGAGAGGAGGGAGGGAGAGGGAGGGGAGGGAGGGAGAGGGAGGGAGGGAGAGGGAGGGAGAGACGGGAGGGAGGCAAAGAGAGGGAGGGATAGACAAAGAGAAGGAGGGAGACAAAGAAAGGGAGGGAGGGAGAGACAGAGAGGGAGGGAGAGAGAAAGTGAGGAAGTGAAAGACCGAGAGAGTGGAAAAATGTAGTGTAACTAGCTAATCTTCAGAAACACTGTGTCAGAGACTGACTCTAAGGAGCTCAATACTATCAGAACAGAAGCTCCCTCCCTCTGTCCCTTCCTCCCTGATACTCTTCCTGTCCAGATCTACCAGCAGCTCCTCCACTTTCCTTCCTCTCATCCGGGGTGATGAAGACTGAACCATACCGTTTCATGACCAGAGGAGACAGAGCCTGGAAACGACACCTGAAGTCACTCAGTCACATGTTCCGAATAACCTGGGAGATAAAGAGAAAGGGGGGAGAGAAAGAGAGAGAGAGAAATAGAGAGCCTTCAGAGCCACAGATATACAGGTGAGCAAGATGTCGGCACCAAAATTCCCTTTATCAACTTGATAACCTATGCAGAATGGCCAACACTACTAACCTGTGCACAGGGGCTAATTCTAGGCTAACACTAACCTGTGCACAGGGGCTAATTCTAGGCTAACACTAACCTGTGCACAGGGGCTAATTCTAGGCTAACACTAACCTGTGCACAGGGGCTAATTCTAGGCTAACACTAACCTGTGCACAGGGGCTAATTCTAGGCTAACACTAACCGGTGCACAGGGGCTAATTCTAGGCCAACACTAACCTGTGCACAGGGGCTAACACTAACCTGTGCACAGGGGCTAATTCTAGGCTAACACTAACCTGTGCACAGGGGCACTAATTCTAGGCTAACACTAACCTGTGCACAGGGGCTAATTCTAGGCTAACACTAACCTGTGCACAGGGGTGCACAGGGGCACAGGGGCTAATTCTAGGCTAACACTAACCTAACACTAACCTGTGCACAGGGGTGCACACCGGTGCACAGGGGCTAATTCTAGGCTAACACTAACCTGTGCACAGGTGCACAGGGGCTAATTCTAGGCTAACACTAACCGGTGCACAGGGGCTAATTCTAGGCTAACACTAACCTGTGCACAGGGGCTAATTCTAGGCTAACACTAACCGGTGCACAGGGGCTAATTCTAGGCTAACACTAACCGGTGCACAGGGGCTAATTCTAGGCTAACACTAACCGGTAACACTAACCTGTGCTAACAGGCCAACACTAACCTGTGCTAATTCTAGGCTAACACTAACCGGTGCACAGGGGGGGCTAATTCTAGGCTAACACTAACCGGTGCACAGGGGCTAATTCTAGGCTAACACTAACCTGTGCACAGGGGCTAATTCACAGGGGCTAATTCTAGGCTAACACTAACCTGTGCACTAACCTAACACTAACCGGTGCACAGGGGCTAATTCTAGGCTAACACTAACCTGTGCACAGGGGCTAATTCTAGGCTAACACTAACCTGTGCACAGGGGCTAACAGGGGCTAATTCTAGGCTAACACTAACCTGTGCACAGGGGCTAAGGCTAACACTAACCTGTGCACAGGGGCTAATTCTAGGCTAGGCTAACACTAACCTGTGCACAGGGGCTAATTCTAGGCTAACACTAACCTGTGCACAGGGGCTAATTCTAGGCTAACACTAACCTGTGCACAGGGGCTAATTCTAGGCTAACACTAACCGGTGCACAGGGGCTAATTCTAGGCTGACACTAACCTGTGCACAGGGGCTAATTCTAGGCTAATACTAACCTGTGTGGTAGAGCTGTAGGGCGGGGAGGATGTGTGCAGAGTGCAGCTGGACCCTGAGAGCAGGGACGTCAAAACATCCGCTACCGCTGTCTTAGCAAACACACACTGTATGAACACTGGCCTGGCTCGACCAATCAGATTCAACAGAGCATCCTGGATGGAGGGGGAAGGAGAGAGGTGGAGAAAAACATCCTCAGATAGACAGAGTAGAAGTGTGGGATTTTGTATGTGTGTGTTTTACAGTGTTATAGTACTTACGGCCTGTAGTTTGACTGATATACAGTGGGAGTGTGTATTAGGGTACTTACGGCCTGTAGTTTGACTGATATACAGTGGGAGTGTATACTGGGGTACTTATGGCCTGCAGTTTGACTGATATACAGTGGGAGTGTATACTGGGGTATTTACGGCCTGATATACTGTGGGAGTGTATAGTTTGACTGATATACAGTATTTACGGCCTGTAGTTTGACTGATATACAGTGGGATGTATACTGGGGTACTTACGGCCTGTAGTTTGACTGATATACAGTGGGAGTGTATACTGATATACAGTGGGGGTACTTACGGTCTGTAGTTTGACTGATATACAGCTGGGGGAGTTTGTGATATTAGGGTACTTACGGCCTGTAGTTTGACTGATATACAGTGGGAGTAAATACTGGGGTACTTACGGCCTGTAGTGACTGATATACAGTGGGAGTGTATTGACTGTAGTTTGATAAACAGTGGGAGTGTATACTGGGGTACTTACGGCCTGTAGTTTGACTGATATACAGTGGGAGTGTATACTGGGGTACTTACGGTCTGTAGTTTGACTGATATACAGTGGGAGTGTATACTGGGGTACTTATGGCCTGCAGTTTGACTGATATACAGTGGGAGTGTATACTGGGGTACTTACGGCCTGTAGTTTGACTGATAAACAGTGGGAGTGTATACTAGGGTACTTACGGCCTGTAGTTTGACTGATACACAGTGGGAGTGTATACTGGGGTACTTACGGCCTGTAGTTTGACTGATAAACAGTGGGAGTGTATACTGGGGTACTTACGGCCTGTAGTTTGACTGATATACAGTGGGAGTGTAGTTTGACTAATACACTGGGGTACTTACGGCCTGTAGTTTGACTGATATGTGGGAGTAAATTGGGGTACTTACGGTCTGTAGTTTGACTGATATACAGCGGGAGTGTGTATTAGGGTACTTACGGCCTGTAGTTTGACTGATATACAGTGGGAGTAAATACTGGGGTACTTACGGTCTGTAGTTTGACTGATAAACAGTGGGAGTGTATACTGGGGTACTTACGGCCTGTAGTTTGACTGATATACAGTGGGAGTGTATACTGGGGTACTTACGGCCTGTAGTTTGACTGATATACAGTGGGAGTGTATACTGGGGTACTTACGGTCTGTAGTTTGACTGATATGCAGTGGGAGTGTATACTAGGGTACTTACGGCCTGTAGTTTGACTTACGGCCTGTAGTTTGACTGATATACAGTGGGAGTGTATACTGGGGTATTTACGGCCTGTAGTTTGACTGATATACAGTGGGAGTGTATACTGGGGTATTTACGGCCTGTAGTTTGACTTACGGCCTGTAGTTTGACTGATATACAGTGGGAGTGTATACTGGGGTATTTACGGCCTGTAGTTTGACTGATATACAGTGGGAGTGTATACTGGGGTATTTACGGCCTGTAGTTTGACTGATATACAGTGGGAGTGTATACTGGGGTATTTACGGCCTGTAGTTTGACTGATATACAGTGGGAGTGTATACTGGGGTACTTACGGTCTGTAGTTTGACTGATATACAGTGGGAGTGTATACTGGGGTACTTACGGTCTGTAGTTTGACTGATATACAGTGGGAGTAAATACTGGGGTACTTACGGCCTGTAGTTTGACTGATATACAGTGGGAGTGTATACTGGGGTACTTACGGCCTGTAGTTTGACTGATACACAGTGGGAGTGTATATTAGGGTACTTACGGCCTGTAGTTTGACTTACGGCCTGTAGTTTGACTGATATGCAGTGGGAGTGTATACTAGGGTACTTACGGCCTGTAGTTTGACTTACGGCCTGTAGTTTGACTGATATACAGTGGGAGTGTATACTGGGGTACTTACGGCCTGTAGTTTGACTGATATACAGTGGGAGTGTATATTTACTGACTTACGGCCTGTAGTTTGGATATACAGTGTGAGTGTATACTGGGGTATTTACGGCCTGTAGTTTGACTGATATACAGTGGGAGTGTATACTGGGGTATTTACGGCCTGTAGTTTGACTGATATACAGTGGGAGTGTATACTGGGGTATTTACGGCCTGTAGTTTGACTGATATACAGTGGGAGTGTATACTGGGGTATTTACGGCCTGTAGTTTGACTGATATACAGTGGGAGTGTATACTGGGGTATTACGGCCTGGTTTGACTTACGGCCTGTAGTTTGACTGATATACAGTGTGGGAGTACGGCCTGTAGTTTGACTGATATACAGTGGGAGTGTATACTGGGGTATTAGGGCCTGTAGTTTGACTTACGGCCTGTAGTTTGACTGATATACAGTGGGAGTGTATACTGGGGTACTTACGGCCTGTAGTTTGACTGAGTGTACAGGGTATTTACGGCCTGTAGTTTGACTGATATACAGTGGGAGTGTATACTGGGGTATTTACGGCCTGTAGTTTGACTGATATACAGTGGGAGTGTATACTGGGGTACTTACGGCCTGTAGTTTGACTGATATACAGTGGGAGTGGAGTGTGTATTAGGGTTTGACTTACGGCCTGTAGTTTGACTGATATACAGTGGGAGTGTATACTGGGGTACTTACGGCCTGTAGTTTGACTGATATACAGCGGGAGTGTGTATTAGGGTGCTTACGGCCGGTAGTTTGACTGATATACAGTGGGAGTGTATACTGGGGTATTTACGGCCTGTAGTTTGACTGATATACAGTGGGAGTGTATACTGGGGTACTTACGGCCTGTAGTTTGACTGATATACAGTGGGAGTGTATACTGGGGTACTTACGGCCTGTAGTTTGACTGATATACAGTGGGAGTGTGTATTAGGGTACTTATGGCCGGTAGTTTGACTGATATACAGCGGGAGTGTATACTGGGGTACTTACGGCCTGTAGTTTGACTGATATGCAGCGGGAGTGTATACTGGGGTACTTACGGCTGGTAGTTTGACTGATATACAGTGGGAGTGTGTATTAGGGTACTTACGACCTGTAGTTTGACTGATTTACAGCGGGAGTGTATACTGGGGTACTTACGGCCTGTAGTTTGACTTACGGCCTGTAGTTTGACTGATGTACAGCGGGAGTGTAAACTGGGGCACAGAGGCACGGGGGCCGAACAGCGTCTTCACTACCCAACTGGAAAGAGAGAGAGAGAGAAGGAAAGGTTGAAGCGAACATTTATTTGAAAAAGAATTGCAAGGCACACATCAATAATACCCGTTTAGTGGATCTGAAAGAGTTTGCCACAATATGGTAATAAGCCAAGGAGAGGTATATCTGAGATTGGGCAACACTTACACAGAGGACTTCTGCAGCAGCGAGATGGCATTGAGAGCAGATGGGTTGCTCTGAACCAGGCTGAACCATCCAGTCAGGTCATATCTGACCGGGTCAGAACCCACCAGGTGGCTCACCTCCCACTGCAGGGGCTGCTCACACTGACACACTGAAGAGACAAAACAGAACTGAACGTCTACACTACTAATACATCAGAACAACGTGTCCACTGCTTGCACAATATCTTCTGGATCACTGAAACGGACCAAAACACTGACATACACACTCTCGCCCAAACTCCTGCTGTTGCACAAAGTCACACACTAGCAAAGAAACACAGACACCCCCCCCCCGGAAAACACTTGGGCTTTGGGTGCCAGTGCTCCCAGAGGAGGCTGGGAGCTGTAGTCTATTTAGACAGTTGGTTATTGTGTATGTGTTAGGTACAGAAAGGGGTGGGGGTGGGGGGGGGGGGGCCTGTAGAGCGGGCTGGCCAATGGTGGACACCACCACAGCAGGACTGGTCTCTGGAGCTTCAAAGTCTACTGGAACTCTCTCCTGAAACAACAGTACACATTACGTTACATGTTTGTGTGAGTGTGTAAAGGTGTGTGTGTGTAGCAGTTCTCCAGCAGTCTCCTGTAGGTGTACAGCAGAAACCAGTCCAGCGTGGTTGAAGTCCAGGGAGAGAACCAACAGCGAAGCGAGATGAGGCGTCTCTGTGCTGACAGCTCACACACCCAAAAGACCTCAGGATCGTAAACACTGCCTGGGTACGCTCCACTGGAAACACACAAGGAGAGACAACATTCTACACAGTGTGCTATTACCTCACACCCTTCATAAATACACAAAGATTTCATATTACATTACGCAAACATGCACGCAATGCACGCACAAAGCACTCACCACTGATGTTGTCTCCGGACCGTGCCAGCCTGTTTGAGGAGTGTGTGAAAGCTTGGCAGGAGGTGGTCTTGCCCGTGCCACTGCGTCCCACCGCGCACACACTCTGGTCCCTGCGCGTGCCTACCTTGGAGACAGACACACGCCTGACTCGAGCGGCCAGGGCAGGGGGAGCGTCCCACACACTGTCCCCACGACGGGAATGAGGGGTCTTGTGAGAGGAGACCACAACATTCCCTTCTCATCAGAGTTTGCGTGGAACTACAGCAATATAACACCTTGCTCCTATCACTGACGGACCAGAGAGTAGAGACACTGGGTTTCCTGGAATGAATCACTCAGCAGAAACTGGTCCTGTAGTGTGTGTGTATGTGTGTTCACCTTTCCGTGTTGGTTCAGCGGTGGTCAGAAGTTGAGCAGGTTGGGTCCAGCGTGTGTGAGGGGCAGGCTGGCTTTAGCTCGACTTGTTAAAGTGTGGAGCACTCCACCCTCAGGTCCCTCAAGTCCTCACACAGGTTCAGATTCAACTGGAGAGAAAGAGAAGAAAGAGACATCATGCAGTGTTCCGTCTTCCCCAATTCGGACACTCACTAGGCCTGCTGGGAGATCTGGGGTTCCCTTTTCTGGTTTCAGCAGAGTGGCTGGAACACAGAACCCACCAATCACAGACCTTCTCAGTATAAACCCGTATAAACCCACCAATTGGAAGTCTCAGGACAAAGCCATCATGCAGTGTTCCATCTTCCCCCATTCTGACTCTCACTAGGCCTGCTGGGAGATCTGGGGTTCCCTTGTCTGGTTTCAGCAGAGTGGCTGGAACACATTACCCACCAATCACAGACAATCTCAGTATAAACCCACCAATTGGAAGTCTCAGGACAAAGCCATTAAATCAAATCAAAGCCATTAGTCACTTAAAGATAGAATCCTTAGTTGGCACATCCATTTTTGCATTAAAAACATTATTAATAATATTATTAATATATGCCCATTAATTCTTGAAGAAAATAACTTTCAAATGCCTCATGAGCTGAGATCCACTGTCATAACCCATCAAAACCCCAAATATAGTAATATTTTACTCCATTGTTTGTAAAAAAGGAAACACGGTATAGCCTAGTAAACGTTTGAAAAAAACCCACGTGTTTTAACGCATACAGCGCTATTTCACAGTAAACAAATGAACATCAAGAAGGGCATTCAACATGTATGGCACTTACACAAATGACTGTTTGGCTCAGAGAAATTAATAATAAAAAGATTGTGGGGAAGGTTTTATTAGATTTCTGGACAGCTTTAGACATTATCGATCATAATCTGCTGCTGGAAAAACACGTGTGTTATGGCTGCTATATTGTGGATAGACAGTTACCTGTCTAACAGAACACAGAGGTTGTTCTTTAATGGAAACCTCTCCAACATAATCCAGGTAGAGTCAGGCATTCCACAGGGCAGCTGTCTAGGCCCCTTACTTAAAAAAAATCTTTACTAATGACCTACCACTGGCTCTGAGTAAAGCCAGTGTGTCTACGTATGCTCATGACTCATCACTATGTACGTCAGCTACCACAGCAGGTGATATCACTGCAACACTTAAGAGTTGCAGTCAGTTTCAGAATGGGTGGCAAGACATAAATTAGTCCTACATATTTCAAACTAAAAGCATTGTATTTGGGGCAAATCATTCACTAAAACCTAAACCTCTAGTAAATCTTGTAATAAATAAATGAGGAAATTGAGCTAGTTGAGTAGACTAAACTACTGGAGTAACCCTGGATTGTAAACAGACATGGTGTGGCTCAGTTGGTAGAGCATGGCGCTTGCAACGCCAGGGTTGTGGGTTCGATTCTCACGGGGGACCAGTATGAAAATGTATGCACGAAGTTGCTCTTGATAAAAGCGTCTACTAAAATGTACATTGAAAATGTCAACGCATATTGATGCAACAGTAGTTAAGATGGGGAGAGGTTTGTCCATAATAAAGCGCTGCTCTGCTTTCTTAAAACACTATCAACAAGGCAGGCCCTGCTTTTGTCACACCTGGACAACAGTCCAGTCATGTGGTCAGGTGCCACAAAGGGGGACTTAGAAAAATTTAAATTTTCCCAGAACAGGGCAGCACAGCTGGCCCTTAAATGTACAAAAAGAGATAACATTAATAATATGCATACATGTCCTGGCTCAAACTAGAGGAGAGATTGACTTCTTCACCACTTGTATTTGTGAGAAGTGTTGACATGCTGAATCCTCCGAGCTGCCTGTTTAATCTACTAGCACACAGCTTGGAGACGGCTCTGAGACAGGATTGTATCGAGGCACAGATCTGGGGAAGTCCATTTCTGCAGCTTTGGAGGTTTCCAAGAACAAAGTGGCCTCCAAGATTCTTAAATAGAAGAATATTGGAACCAACCAGACTCTTCCTAGAGCTGGCCGCCCAGCCAAACTGAGAAAATGGGGGAGAAGGGCCTTGGTCAGGGAGGTGACCAAGAACCCAATGGTCACTCTGACAGAGCTCCAAAGTTCTTCTGTGGAGATGGGAACCTACCAGAAGAAAAATCATCTCTGCAGCACTCCACCAATCAGGCCTTTATGGTAGAGTAGCCAGACGGAAGCCACTCCTTAGTAAAAAGGCACATGGCAGCCCGCTTGGAGTTTGCCAAAAGGCACTCTCTGCTCTGATGAAGCGAGGTTTGAACTCTTTGGCCTGAATGCCAAGAGTCACATCTGGAGGAAACCTGGCACCATCCTTATGGTGAAGCATGGTGGTGGCAACCTCACGCTGTGGGGATGTTTTTCAGCGGCAGGGACTGGGAGACTAGTCAGGATCGAGGGAAAGATGAGCAGTGCAAAGTACAGACACATCCTTCATGAAAACCTGCTCCAGAGATATCAGGACCACAGACTGGGGCCACGGTTTCTCTTCAAACAGGACAATGACCCTAAGCACACAGCCAAGACAACGCATGAGTGGCTTTGGGACAAGTCTCTGAATGTCCTTGAGTGGCCCAGCCAGAGCTGGAGAGACCTGAAAATAGCCGTGCAGCGACGCTCCCCATCCAACCTGACAGAACTTAAGAGGATCTGCAGAGAAGAATGGGAGAAATACAGGTGTGCCAAGCTTGTCGCGTCATACCCAAGACTCGAGGCTGTAATCGCTGCCAAAGGTGCTTCAACAAAGTACTGAGCAATGGTCTGAATACTTATGTAAATGTGATATTTCAGTTTTAAAAAATGTATTATCTGCTTTTGTTTTTTCATGATCCATTTTAGAATAATGTAATGTAACAAAATGTGAAAAAAGTCAAGGGGTCTGAATACTTCCCGAATGCCCTGTATGTGGTAGTAGAGTAGGGGCCTGAGGGCACACATTCAATATGTTGTGAAAGCTGTATTGTAATGTTTAAAAAATATATGTTTAACTGCCTTAATTTCGCTGGGCCCCTGGACTAATGGAGATCCTTAACAAATGCAAATTCAAAACGTGGTTAACACTATAATTTTGATACTATGGATTGTCAGTCCTTGCTTTTAATTTGGGAGTGGTTCCATTTCTCCAGGCCCATCCATAAGCTTTATCAAAACACAGGCGGGGTGGCCACTTTGTTATTGTTTCAATTAAGGATTCCAGCTTTAGAGGCACCACAAGATGTGTTTGATGTTAATCATTAACAGGGAGACATTCTTCTATAGTTAATTAAGCACTGTATATTTGTCCCAACATGATTTATCGTTGTTTTTGTGGAGAAAATTTCAGTCATAGAGGAGATTTCCTGGTTGTGATTCTAGTCTGTATTCTCAGTATTATTCTCACAGCACAACTAAACAGAGATTACCAGGGTTTATGTCTCAGGGGATTAAACTCTGATATGCATCCCTAATCTCTGACCCTGTGTGTGTGTGTGTGTGTGTGTCAATCAAATGTATTTATAAAGCCCTTTTAACATCAGCCGATGTCACAAAGTGCTATACAGGGACCCAGCATAAAACTCCAAACAGTAAGTAATGCAGATGTAGAAGCATGGTATGTGTGTGTGTGTGTGTGTGTGTGTGTGTGTGTGTGTGTGTGTGTGTGTGTGTGTGCTAGGGCTCATGGGATGTGCGTGTGAGTATATGAAAATCTAAAAGGATTAATGCTGGCTAGATGACCTAGTCCGGGTATTCTCAAACTGGGGTATTGGGGGTAAGCCAAATAAAAATGTGATTCACATTAAAAAATATATATATAAAAAATAAAAAAACATTTTCAAACAGTACATTTATATTTTCCAACGGGGCTATACATTTGGGTGAGTTTCCCCCCCGCCTGAGTAGCCTTGTTTCACTGGCAAAAATAAAAGAAACATATAGTGTTCAGTGAAATAACAACACAATGTCAAATACAGGGAGCCTAGACACATAATTAACATCCAATCACATTAACCATTACTCTCTCACGGGAAACCTTTACTCTTGGGCAGACATTTAGAAATTAAACATGACAATTTGAAAAATAAGCCACAGGAGTTTTCTGAGCGAGAATAAAGATGAATTTCGAGTAGTAAGACATGTATAAAAGCAACAGATACCATTAATAAAAAGGGTCTAGAAACGTCTTATATGGTGAGCTACCGAGTGGCTAGGACAGGCAATCCCCATACTATAGTAGAGGACTTAATTCTTCCTGCTGCCACTGATATGGCTGGGACAATGCTGGGGGAAAAGGCCCAAAAAACTATACAGACAATGCCTTCATCAAACAACACTGTTCCACGATGCATCAGTGACATGGCAGAAGATGTTTTGAAACAATTACTGCTTCGCATCCAAGCCAGTCAATTATATGCGCTACAGCTGGAGGAGTCAACAGACGTGGCGGGCCTGGCACAGCTCCTGGTATACGTCCGTTCCGTTTATGGGGGTCAATTAAGGAAGACATCCTCTTCTGCAAACCCCTGGAAACCAGGACAACAGGAGAGTATATTTTTTAAAGTACTGGACAGCTTTGTGAAATCAAATGGACTTTGATGGTCAAGATGTGTTGGTATCCTTACTGATGGTGCAAAAGCCATGACAGGGAGACATAGTGGAATGGTAACGCAAGCAGTTGCTCCCGACGCCACTTTGTTACACTGCAGCGTCCACCGAGAGGCTCTTGCTGCCAAGGGAATGACCATGATTTTCACTTGTCTGACCCCTTGCATGATGACGAGTTTCTCACACGACTGGCCTGTCTGGGTGATGCTTTTTCTTGCCTGAATGATCTGAATCTAGGATTACAGGGACTCTCTGCAACTATATTCAATGTGTGGGATGAATTTGAGGCTATGACTAAGAAGTTGAAGCTCTTTTCTGTCTGTATTAACAAGGACAACAGGTCTTTCCATCGTTTTCTGATTGTTTGTGTGCAAATGAACTCAAGCTTACGGACAATGTCAAATGTGATATAGCGAAGCACCTGAGTGAGCTGGGTGCGCAATTACGCAGGTACTTTCCCGAAACTGGATTTGTTATCCCTTTTATGCCCTGCCTCCAGTCCACTTACCCATATCTGAAGAATTAAATTAAATTAAAATCAGAAGCCAGTGCCAGATTTCTGGATTGGGCTGCGCTCAGTTTCTTGTCTTGGCAAATCGCGCTTTTAAGACACTGATGCCCTTTGCAACCAAGTACCTATGTGAGAGTGGATTCTCGGCCCTCACTAGCATGAAAACTAAATACTGGCACAGGCTGTGGGTGGAAAATGATTTAAGACTGAGACTCTCTCCAATATAACCCAACATTGCCTTGTTATGTGCATCCTTTCAGGCGCACCCTTCTCGTCAACCTGTGGTGAGTTATTCATCATTATAGATGAACAAATAAGGTTTTATATGTCAAATGGATAAATAAAGAGCAAAATGATAGATTATTATTGAATTATTATTTGTGCCCTGGTCCTATAAGAGCTCTTTGTCACTTCCCACGAGCCGGGTTGTGACAAAAACTCACACTTATTTTTATGTTTAATAAATGTATCGTATAGTGTGTGTGTGTGGCAGGCTTACAATGACGACAAAAAAACAACATTTGAGAGTGCGCCGACCCTGGTGCTAGAGGGGGTACAGCTGGAGGTTGAATGTTTGAAGGGGCACGGGACTATAAAAAGTTTGGGAACCACCGCTCTAGCCTAATGACTCACACTAAATTCTTCCACTGCTCTGTCGTTCGCTACATACTATATAGACTGAGACTGCCGTCATCGAAGTGGTCTGGAGTGACGCTGTACAAAACAAAGTCACCAGAGAATCAGTGAATCGAAGCCCGTGGAGAGTTTCCCACCCGCCGCTTCAGCCACATGTGTTCTGGCTCCCGCAGTACAAAGGGTCGGAAAAGTAGTGCTGCAGCCGGGTGTGTTCTGGCTCCCGCAGTACGAAGGGTCGGAAAAGTAGTGCTGAAGCCACGTGTGTTCTGGCTCCCGCAGTACGAAGGGTCGGAAAAGTAGTGCTGCAGCCGGGTGTGTTCTGGCTCCCGCAGTACGAAGGGTCGGAAAAGTAGTGCTGCAGCCGGGTGTGTTCTGGCTCCCGCAGTACGAAGGGTCGGAAAAGTAGTGCTGAAGCCACGTGTGTTCTGGCTCCCTCAGTACGAAGGGTTGGAAAAGTAGTGCTGAAGCCACGTGTGTTCTGACTCCCGCAGTACGAAGGGTCGGAAAAGTAGTGCTGAAGCCACGTGTGTTCTGGCTCCCGCAGTACGAAGGGTCGGAAAAGTAGTGCTGAAGCCACGTGTGTTCTGGCTCCCGCAGTACGAAGGGTTGGAAAAGTAGTGCTGAAGCCACGTGTGTTCTGACTCCCGCAGTACGAAGGGTCGGAAAAGTAGTGCTGAAGCCACGTGTGTTCTGGCTCCCGCAGTACGAAGGGTCGGAAAAGTAGTGCTGAAGCCACGTGTGTTCTGGCTCCCGCAGTACGAAGGGTCGGAAAAGTAGTGCTGAAGCCACGTGTGTTCTGGCTCCCGCAGTACGAAGGGTTGGAAAAGTGGTGCTGAAGCCACGTGTGTTCTGGCTCCCGCAGTACGAAGGGTCGGAAAAGTAGTGCTGAAGCCGGGTGCCATTAACACGCCGACCAATCCCACACAATACATACAGGGAACCACACGACAATACCACCACTTACCCAGGCGAAAGCCCTCCTTGTGGACCACACATCCCTCACCTGGCAGAGAGGAGAGAGAGAGAGAGAGAAAGAAAGCCGGAGAGCCAGAGAGAGAGAGAGCCAGAGAGCGAGAGAGAGACAGAGAAAGAGAGAAACCTGTTTCTCAAAACCTGTTCACAAACCTGTTCTACTAACACACTGAAGCCTCAGGACCAGAACATCCAATCAAATCAGAATAAACCAAATTACAACACAGTCAAAACAAAACTACATTGCTTACTGGGAAACACAAGCACAAGCACAAAGCAAAATGCAGTGCTATCTGGCCCTAAATCGACAGTACACCGTGGCTAAATATTTTACCATGGTTATTGATCAAAACCTTGAAAAAGTACAGGCTCAGCGAGCACAGCCTTGCCATTGAGAAGGGTAGACACAGGAAAACCTGGCTCCCTGTATAGGAAAGGCTGTGCAACCACTGCACAACAGCAAAACCTGAGACGGAGCTGCATTTCCTGACAAAATGTCAAAAATATAAAACAATTAGTGTCATTTCCCCAAATTTGAAACCCTTATTCAAGGTTTCAAAGACCCCTCTGATGAGAGTAGGCTACCCGTCCTGTTGGGGGAGGAGGCAGAGAGCTGTGGGTTGGCAGCGCACTACATTGCTGCCTGCCAGAAGTTGAGGGACAGTGTCTGACAGACCAATCAACCTGCACATGTCCTCTACTGTATGCTTATTGTTATTGTTGAATGTATGGTTATTTTAACACTTATTGTTGTTACTGTTGTCCTTTTGACAATTTTGATTCTCATTTTTATTTTTATATTGTAAATATCCAAAATAAGCTTTGGCAATATGTACATTGTTACGTCATGCCAAAAAAGCAAATTGAATTTAATTGGATTGAGAGAAGAGAGAGAGAGAAAAAAGAGAGAAGAGCGAGAAAAGAGAAGAAAGAGAGGGAGAGAAGAAAGAGAGAAAGAAGAGAGAGATGAGAAGAAAGAGAGAAAAGAAAGAGAAAAGAAGAGAGAGAGAAGAAAGAGAGGAAAGAGAAGAAAAAGAGAAGAGATTTAGCGAAAGAAAGAAAGCGTGAGAAAAAGAAAGAGAAGGAGGCAGGGGGAGAAAAGAGAAACTCAAAATTGTGTATTCTACAGCATGCAGTGTGTGTTCTTTAGAAGGTGTATGTTCCACTGTGTGTATTCTACAGCATGCAGTGTGTGTTCTTTAGAAGGTGAATGTTCCACTGTGTGTATTCTACAGCATGCAGTGTGTGTGTTCTTTAGAAGGTGACTGTTCCACTGTGTGTATTCTACAGCATGCAGTGTGTGTGTTCTTTAGAAGGTGAATGTTCCACTGTGTGTGTTCTTTAGAAGGTGAATGTTCCACTGTGTGTATTCTACAGCATGCAGTGTGTGTGTTCTTTAGAAGGTGACTGTTCCACTGTGTGTATTCTACAGCATGCAGTGTGTGTGTTCTTTAGAAGGTGTATGTTCCACTGTGTGTATTCTACAGCATGCAGTGTGTGTTCTTTAGAAGGTGAATGTTCCACTGTGTGTATTCTACAGCATGCAGTGTGTGTGTTCTTTAGAAGGTGACTGTTCCACTGTGTGTATTCTACAGCATGCAGTGTGTGTGTTCTTTAGAAGGTGAATGTTCCACTGTGTGTGTTCTTTAGAAGGTGAATGTTCCACTGTGTGTATTCTACAGCATGCAGTGTGTGTGTTCTTTAGAAGGTGACTGTTCCACTGTGTGTATTCTACAGCATGCAGTGTGTGTTCTTTAGAAGGTGAATGTTCCACTGTGAGTATTCTACAGCATGCAGTGTGTGTGTTCTTTAGAAGGTGACTGTTCCACTGTGTGTATTCTACAGCATGCAGTGTGTGTGTTCTTTAGAAGGTGAATGTTCCACTGTGTGTATTCTACAGCATGCAGTGTGTGTGTTCTTTAGAAGGTGACTGTTCCACTGTGTGTATTCTACAGCATGCAGTGTGTGTGTTCTTTAGAAGGTGAATGTTCCACTGTGTGTATTCTACAGCATGCAGTGTGTGTGTTCTTTAGAAGGTGACTGTTCCACTGTGTGTATTCTACAGCATGCAGTGTGTGTGTTCTTTCTTTAGAAGGTGACTGTTCCACTGTGTGTATTCTACAGCATGCAGTGTGTGTGTTCTTTAGAAGGTGACTGTTCCACTGTGTGTATTCTACAGCATGCAGTGTGTGTGTTCTTTAGAAGGTGACTGTTCCACTGTGTGTATTCTACAGCATGCAGTGTGTGTGTTCTTTAGAAGGTGACTGTTCCACTGTGTGTATTCTACAGCATGCAGTGTGTGTGTTCTTTAGAAGGTGAATGTTCCACTGTGTGTATTCTACAGCATGCAGTGTGTGTGTTCTTTAGAAGGTGAATGTTCCACTGTGTGTATTCTACAGCATGCAGTGTGTGTGTTCTTTAGAAGGTGACTGTTCCACTGTGTGTATTCTACAGCATGCAGTGTGTGTGTTCTTTAGAAGGTGAATGTTCCACTGTGTGTATTCTACAGCATGCAGTGTGTGTGTTCTTTAGAAGGTGACTGTTCCACTGTGTGTATTCTACAGCATGCAGTGTGTGTGTTCTCATGCCAGATAAACCGAGTGCCTTTGCGATGCCCCAGTGCAGCAGGTTTGCACAGCACACATACGGTACGTACATGTCTTAGGACGTGACCACGTGACATGATACCTCTCCTGTTCTGTGATGTCTGTTGTCCCTCTATCACTCCCTCTTTCTTCTTCTCCCCTTCTTTCTGCTCATCTTTCTTTACTTCCATTTTTGGCATCTTGACATCATTTGTCACCTTTTCTTTCCCTGACTTCACTTCCTGCCCCTGCTTCAACAGCTCAGTTTTCATTTCCTGTTTCTGCTTCGGTTGCTCTGTTGTAATTTCCTGTTTCTGCTTCAGCTGCTCTGATTTCCTGTTTCTGTGGCCGCTTCCTGTTTGGCTGTCTCCCCCAGGGGTGGGCTCTTGAGTTTGGGCGAGAGGACTCGCCAGGGCGTGGAGGCTTGAGATCTGATTGGTTGGAGTGGCGGCCTCGCTCTCCGTTGACCAACTGCTCGTTTCGCAGGGCCATCTCGGCCTCTAGGATTGGTGGAGTCTGATCCGGGAGGAGAAATTGCTGCGCCAGGCTGTCACTCAGTTTACTGTGCTGGAAAGAAACAAGATGGACGCCATCACAGTACATAAAAACACAAGGCAACGTGCTGCCTTTACTTGACCATTGGCTGACTTTCTATCGTCGACTGACTGACTGTATTTTCACTAGAGGTGAAAAAAATGCAATTGAGTTAATTGCAGGATTTGCTGTGATTAAATGCAAGCTCCGAATTTGTTCAACTTGAGCTGTGATTTAAGATTTTTCATACAAAAAGCATCACTGTCGTTCTTTTAGCTGTATAGAATTTGGGATGTTTTCAAGTGCATTTTAAACACTTTCAGACACCGCGATTAATAAAATAAAATCCACAAAGATGTTAACGAGTTAACGGATTAACTCTGACAGCCCTAGTTTTCACAGCATGTATTTGGAACTGGGCCACAAACCAGACTCAGATTTACTGTTAGAAAAAGGCCCAATACAGTCTACAGAACAGGTTCAGCGGCTATATACACTGTGACAGCAGTTTAGCTCAGACTCACACGCATCCACACACGTGGAAGAGCAAATATCCTCCTCACAGTTTCCTCTTGTCCACTAAACAGGTGTGAAATACCGCGGTGAATTACTGACACATCATTTCAACTGTATGTAATAAGTCCTGAACTAGTCTATGACAGGTTTACTCCTGATTCATTAATAACAGAGGTGGTATGGTCAGTTTAGATTCGACCTGCTGTTACTGTGGAGACGAAGAGGACAGGAAGGACAATAGGACCACTCCCGTCCTCTGCTCAGGGGTGGTCGAAACAGGTTACTCATCCATTTGAATGATAATACACACAGTACTAGAATATAGGAACTGAAAAAAAGAGATGGGGTGATGGAGAGAGGAGCGCGTGGTGCTCTGGTTACTGTGTGCAGGCACAGGAGTGGATGTGTTTGCAGACGGGACCATTCAAAGCAGTGTGGGACATACAGTAGACGACACAAAGAATGATGTGTCCAAAACACACACGGGCTGATCGTTCTAGAATACACACAACATGAAGACTCATTAGAACACACAGGACTCTAGAACACATAGAGGACCATTCCAGAACACACAGAGTGAGGACCATTCTAGAACACACAGAGTGAGGACCATTCCAGACCATTCTAGAACACACAGAGTGAGGACCATTCCAGAACAGTAATGCCTCGTGCCACATCATCTCTGCACCTCCCTTCTGCTCCCAGAGCTTTAAGGGTGAGGACAGCGCCATGACAACGGCTGCTGGGGGAGGGGCCAAACAGTCAGAGGGCAGCCAGATGTAATGTCAGAGTGGGGGGGGGGGGGGGGGCGGGACACCGCAGAAACGGTGATACAACCTGAGGATGGAAAGAAACAGAAATGAGAGAAAGAAATAGGATCGCGAGAAAGAGATCGGTAATGAGAGAGAGAAGAAAAGAGAGAGGGATGGAGAGAGAGGATTCAGAGAGCGAGAGAGAGGGTGCATTGAAAGATAAAATGTTAATGTTTTTTTCCCCCCAATACCTTTCTGGTGACATAGTAACCGCTGTGAAGTTGACAACACATTATGAAACACCTGACGGTGGTGGAATACCATGACAGATCACTCTACACCCCTAACCATACACACACCAGCTGTCTCTCGGAAATATTAGTCCTTCTAGTGAAGTCATATGCACACACACACACTTGAATATCTGCACAACCTCTCACAAACGACTGTTTCTTCTCCCACCCAGCACACTCCCAACCTGGGTCTCGTGTACAGCACTCGTGTCCTCTCCTCTCCAGTTTCAGCCCGACTCAGCTGTCCATTCCATTGGGCTTCTCAGACACACACCTCTGGGCTCCTGGCCTGTGTCCCTCACAGACACACATCTCTGGGCCCCTGGACCTCACATACACACCTCTGGGCCCCTGGCCCTCAGGACCTTGCAGACACACACACACCTCTAGGCCCCTGGCCCTCAGGACCTTGCAGACACACACACACCTCTAGGCCCCTGGCCCTCAGGACCTTGCAGACACACACACCTCTGGCCTGTGGCCCTCAGGACCTTACAGACACACACGCTACCTGCAGCACCAGCGGGCATAGACAGACAGAGACCTGTAGAGAACCTGTTGGTTGAAGGGCAGCTCAGGTGGTGCCGGTTAGGAAGGAGAAAAGTGGTGCCTGGTTTTATGCAAGTATTGGGTCTAGGGATGGACACACATGAAGACATACCCTGTTGTGGACAGTCTCGAGGCAACATCACGCCAACGCAGCCTATCCATCTCTGAGAGCGATGTAGGTTAGCAGGACAGACAACCATCTTAAAAGAGATTTATACTTCAGTGTTTGCCAGTTGATTCACCATAACACGTTCCTTGGCGATATGTAAGCAACAGCTGAACAGTGCCAGATGTAACCGTGGCGACATGACACAGTGTCAACGGCATGTTCGCCGGAACAGGGGCTCAACTCCAGTGGTTTCCAAGCGTTTGTCTCCCGCCTGAAACAATCCCAGTTTTTCTTGTGACCCACCTAATCAACACAACTGTGTCATTACAGTAGCTACAACCCGGTCAGAATTGGCCATGACCTTATCCAGTCTATGTAGTGGCAAAGTCACACTAGGGCAGCTACTGTAACCCAGGCCCTCTCCTTTCTCTTCCCCCTCTTATCCTTTTCCCCCCCCCCCCCCCACCTGTCCCTCAGTCCACTCTGGGATTTATAAATAAAGTTATGAGAACAAACTCGCTTCTCACAAACTATTCTCTGGCATGTCACAGAAATACAAACTAAAACGCATAACTCGCTTACCTTTATGACGGCTTTTAAATCAACGCAGGAACTCCAAATGTACTGGTTTATAATCCCAATCCCGCGGGGGCCAAAGTGAGAGGCTCACTGTCCCACCGTCAAACACACACGAGCCGGGCCGGGCACCCAACAAAGCAGTCAGAAATAAGAGTGACAGACGTCATCTCTCTCACTCGAGGCAGCTTGCTTGCCAAAATATAGCGCCATAAATATAGTGGGACGGGGGAACGTATGGGATACTACCCTGTTAGGAAAACAGGGTAAATTAGACGGGATAGAAAATTACAGCTGGGGGGGAAGCAATAAGGGTAAGAAAATGTTGTAGCAATCTAACATTCACCCTGTGTCTTTAATTTGCCTCAGGCTAAGACCCTAGGCCAAAACAAACCAACAGATGACTAGCATACAAAAACAGAGGCGAGAGAGGGGAAAACTGGAATGTTCTGGTAGTCTACTGGGATATGGACCTACGAGTGATGGATTATTGTTGATATTGGAAGAGTGAAAACGCACACAAGAGCTCAAAAGCCCAGTCCAGAGCAACAGCGCGGAAAAGCCTTGTATCTCCGTCTTGAGGGTTAGTCGGCTGTCGCTCCAACCTGACAGCTGCAGCTGAGAGGGGGAGAAGCCTCACGGAAAAAGGGAGATGGGGGGGGGGGGGTACCAAAAGGGTGAGGGAGAAAAGTAGGGGAGGGAAAGGGGGTGAGAAAATATGAGGAAGGGAGAAGAGCTAGGGGAAGTTGAGAGGAGGGGGAAGGGGTAGGAAAGAGGGCTGGGACCCCGGACCTATCCCAAGAAGCCTCCATTTCACCGATTAAACTGAAAACGTGGAGTAAGATCGTTTATCCAAACGTATTTAATTAGCTGGATGATATGGGGAGAAACTGTCACTCGACGGTTGGCTGCTGTTAACCACCGTATTTCTAAAGAACAAACATTACCCCCATGTGAACATGAGAACTCATTGACATTCATACCTTCCTTTTGATATCACGACACACTATGTAGTGCACTAAAGTAGTGTCCCAAACAGGTCAACAAACCACACGTCACACAAAGCAACACGGACAAAAGAAAACAATGTATTTATTTCTGAACTGTTTTATATAAGCAGTCCAACACATAATGCTCCTAGCGGTCTTAAAAACAACATGACAAAATTCATTCAAACAAAATGGAATGACAGTAATCCTTTAATAGTATTACCAATGACAGTAATCATCATCGTCATGACTGTAATGGTAACCCAACGCCAGTAGTATTTGCGTTTTGTTTGTGGCACGTGTCAAATCATTTGTCTGGCGGTGTGTAAAACCGTATTCTACAGCGCGAGCTCGTAGACAGAGGCTGCTACCCCCCCCCCCCTCCAAAAAACAAAACACGCAATAAATATGAAAAGAGCAAGAGTCCGGGTATTCAAACAAAAATAATCTGGCAATTTGCAGGTACGATAGCTAAAGTCCTTATGTGCAAAGATCCAAAGTGTTCACCACAAACAGATTTACACACTTCAAAACCCCAACGCTCACACAGAGCATCCTCATCCGAAGAGCTTCTCTACATCGTGAAATCTTCTTAAATAAACCTAGAGCATTTGTCATTTAATATACACACATATATTCATTCATATATATATATATATATATATATACTTCAATTTTTTGTTAGTTTTTCTCTTCCTATATGCCAACCCTTTTCATTGTCTTGTTTTGTTGTCAAGCTTGTGTGTGCAGATGTTTGACAAGAACATCTACACTAAATAAAACACTGACAAGCGATTGAAATGCAGCACACACACACTCATGCTTGTACACACAACGCACACACACTGAACAGACCCATTACAACCAAGCCCTGTGTGTGTGTGTGTGACAAGTGGAGGTGCTGAAAGGCAGATTCACTCCATGCTGACACACACACACACACACACACACACACACACACACACACACACACACACACACACACTCTTCTATTCCACATCCCCAGTTCGGTCACAGTTTTGTACCCTTTAAAAAAGACCCACTCCTCAGATTCAAACGGTTGAGAGAGAGTATGTGTGTGTGTGTGGCCAGAGGCTGGCGCCGTGAGGGGTCCGTCCCCGCAGGGGCCTGTTCAGATAGGAGGATTCTCATTGGTCCAGAACAGTCAGCCAATCAGAATCAATCAGCGACAGGTATTTGGCACATTGAACATGGAGTAACACATTAGGTTAAAAAGGTCAGACAGAACCCCATTCGTTTTGGTTTAACAAGAAGAAGAAAAAGGACACCCTGATGAGGTCTCTCTAAAACGACATCACTTCCTGTGTAGGCCTCTTCGAATATCAACACCCCCTCCCCCAACACATAAACCCTCCTCTACCCCCCCAGCCACACATGCAGGTCACAGCTGTGGAAACGCACGGATATATATCACAGACGAAGACCCTTCTACTGCATGGAGGGGGAGGGGGGGGGGCACCCTCCGAAAAACCCTGAAATTAAAATTGAGTGAACAAATCCTTTCTCCTCTCTTTTCAACAACCAGCTGCGCTTTCATGTCCCTCGGTTAAACGGCCACAGCACGGCTGCAGCCACAGCAGCACAAGCTGGTTCTCCTCATATATAAAGCCAGAGAGGATTGTGGGCCTACCATTCTGGGTCACGTTCAGAAATAAATCTATAGGTTCAAACCAGACTGAAGGGGACTAACAGATTCGTGTTCCGGTCGCCGTGTGATCCAAGCGTTAAAACACCCTGCGTCACCTACCACCTCTCTCTCTCTCTCTACACTGACCTACTTATATGGCCAATCCTGTGTGTGTGTGTGTGTGTGTGTGATCTACATCTGGAAAGCTGCGGCGTACACATTAGGGCCCTGACACAATTACAACTTCTCACACAGCAAAGTCTCCGGCCCTGCTGGGGTTCAAAACTCACATACAGTCCCCGCTCTGAGGTACGCATACTGTCCCCGCTCTGAGGTACGCATACTGCTGCCAGGTGAATGAAAGCCCCCCCCCCCCCCCCAAAGTCAAAACCGTTACCAAGATCCGTGCACGAGCCGCATCGGAGAGGTTTGTCCACGGCAACAAGAGTTCCGTGCCAGAGAGTTCTGTATCCGGGGGGGACGGGGACGCCTGCTTTCAAAACGGGTCCTCCTGGATGCTCAGGTGACTCAAGCAAATATTGACATTGGCACTTTATGCATTTCACTGACGGAGGGATGGAGGAGACGGAGGGTCAAAGTCTCTTCAAAAAGTCAAAGCCGTCATCTTTCTCTCCTTCGTCGTTCTCTGTGGAAGGAATGAAACCTGCTGCCAACCTCTATGGCCCCATCTTTGGACACACACACACACACACACTTACACACACACACACTTACACACGAGCAGTTCACTGCCATTCTCTCAGGTTTATCCCGGCAGGTGTCTCTGCTTCCTTGTCCTCCTCCCACCATCTTTCCACTTCTCTCCCCTCCACTCAGTCTCTCCTTTCCCCTCTTCATGAGCTCACAGGAGAGGAACGTTATTGGTCCGGCCCCTCTCTCCAAGCGGTGCCATTGGTCCAGATACTCACCACCTGCTTTAGGTCCCCGCCCCTCCACTACAGCCAGCCAATCCCATGGAGAGCGGCCCGGCAGGTGCGTGTGGCTCGGGTCCAGTCTCAAGACGAGGCTGGGGGGAATTGAGGGACAGAGGGGGGGTGGAAAGAAGAGGAGGAAGAGGTGGGGACAGGTGACCTAGTCATCCCTCTCCTACTCGGGACTGGCGTTTGCTGCTCTGCCGGGTTCAGCTGGTGTGTGCGCGCGTGTGTGTGCGTGAGGTCGGCTGTGTGGAATGCTGGTCCATTGGGGGCGAGAGGAAGAGGGATGCGTGGCATCGCTCCAGGGAGGGAGGGCGCTCTGGTTCTCTTTAGGTACACGCATGGTCCAAGGGTACGTTTTTGCCTTTCAGTGTGTGTGTGTGTGTGTGGTGTGTGAGAACAGAGGAGAGTGGCTGGCAGGCTTGGTCCATACACACTCCAGAGTGAGAGTGTGGGGCTTTATTGTGTGTGTGTGTGTGTGTGTGTGTGTGTAGGTGTGTGTGTGTGTGTCTAGGACTTGGGGCTGTGGCGGGTGGGTTCATAGGGGATGAGGTTATAGCATGTGGTGTGTGTAGGTGTCTAGGACTTGGGGCTGTGGCGGCTGGGTTCATAGGGGATGAGGTTATAGGATGTGGTGTGTGTAGGTGTCTAGGACTTGGGGCTGTGGTGGGTGGGTTCATAGGGGATGAGGTTATAGGATGTGGTGTGTGTAGGTGTCTAGGACTTGGGGCTGTGAAGGGTGGGTTCATAGGGGATGAGGTTATAGGATGTGGTGTGTGTAGGTGTGTGTCTAGGACTTGGGGCTGTGGCGGGTGGGTTCATAGGGGATGAGGTTATAGGATGTGGTGTGTGTAGGTGTGTGTCTAGGACTTGGGGCTGTGGCGGGTGGGTTCATAGGGGATGAGGTTATAGGATGTGGTGTGTGTAGGTGTCTAGGACTTGGGGCTGTGGCGGGTGGGTTCATAGGGGATGAGGTTATAGGATGTGGTGTGTGTAGGTGTCTAGGACTTGGGGCTGTGGCGGGTGGGTTCATAGGGGATGAGGTTATAGGATGTGGTGTGTGTAGGTGTGTGTCTAGGACTTGGGGCTGTGGCGGGTGGGTTCATAGGGGATGAGGTTATAGGATGTGGTGTGTGTAGGTGTGTGTAGGTGTGTGTCTAGGACTTGGGGCTGTGAAGGGTGGGTTCATAGGGGATGAGGTTATAGGATGTGGTGTGTGTAGGTGTCTAGGACTTGGGGCTGT